>NW_015387595.1:241364-270575 GCF_001527695.2 Protobothrops mucrosquamatus
TTCCAGCGGGCAGGACTGGCCTAGGGGCATTTTAAATTGTTTTTAGCCAAATTTTAGTAGAAGCGGCCGATTATATATTTATTTTTAATGATTTTTAAAACCTCTATTGTATTGTATTAACTGTTTTTAACTGGCTGTAAGCCGCCCTGAGTCCTACGGGAGAAGGGCGGGGTATAAATTTAATAAAATGAAAATGAAAATTCATTGAGATTCTGATTGGGCTGTGGATGGAGGAGAGACAAATGGCAACCAAACACAGAGAATTGCATAGTTAAGCAGGCACTAGCTAAAGCAGTGTTTTTCAACCTTGACCACTTTAAGATGGGTGGGCTTCAACTCCCAGAATACCCCAGGCCATTTGGCAACTTAAGATCTGCGAATATGCCAGCTTGGGAATTTTGGTATTGAATTCTATCCATCTTAAAATTCTTAAGGCTGAGAAACACTGGACAAAAGGCACAAGAGTTTATCAAGGTCTATATATATTATTCACTCAAATGTTATTTTAGACCCCAAACAAATGTGCATCTTTAAAGTGTGTTTATAATCCTAGTAAAGGAAACAACCTGAGGCTGGGGGGGGGGTCAATAATGCTTCCCTTTGCCCACTCCTCCCCATTGTTCTTGAATTCATTGCTATGGATAAGTGTGGTCAGGAATTCTTTTCCCAGTACCTTATGTACCATATGTAACCCAATTTTAACTTGAATCATACATAGAGAAATTATTTTTATGCTAGCATATTGGGCATAAATAAAAATGAAACAAGTGTTAATGCACCAATTAGTCTTTTCACTCTTTTAAATACACCATATGATACTCAAGCTCAATGTGAACTTTCAATATAAGAACAAAGTAGGCAAATGCTTGCAATGATTACATTTTGTAAAACAGTTATACTAACTACCACAAAAGATTTCTGATTAGGTAAGATACTCAGGTTCTCTCTCTGTCTCTCTCTCTCTCTTTACACACATCATACACTCTGTCTCACAAGGGTAAGTATATTAGTTCTGAGGTCTCTTGTGAAAGTCGTATCACATTTCTTCTGGGATTGACCAAAATTGCATCAAATATCCTGTCAAAAGCTCTGCTTTCGATGGGAGTTACAGCCTAGCATATCTGGAGGGCATTGTGGTAGTAAGACTGACCTAGAAGCAATTGATCACTTTCCTCTTGGATTCTGTTGACAGTTCGTACATCACAAATACTTCAAATAAATGCACACATTATCCAGGTCATGATCAATATAATTCTTCAATATTGCTGAGGTATATCGTTATTCTTCTCCAAAATTATGGTCGAGGATGGTGATGTTTGAAAAGCTGCCTCATTTCTATCATTTTTTTTAGATTAGCATACTAAGCCATATTTTCTTTCCAGCTGTAGTCCTGCAAAGACCAATGTGATTTCAAAGCCACATCCCATTTTGGACTTCTGGGTTGCTTCCCATTCTTGGATGTTCTCAGCTACATTCCTGGGGCTCTGAAAATATGGGAAATGTAGGAGATGGCCCGGCTAAGCCATCATCAGTCTTGAGTCCCTTTGTGCCCACAAGAGATCTAAGTACTAATAAAGGAAAATATTTGTAGCTCAGGGTAGAAATGAGGGGTCCTTGCTGTTCTCTGAGCTTGGTTGTTTTCTTGCAGAAGTTTCATTATCCAAACTAGGTAACATCATCGGTGCTAGTCCTGCAAGACGCAACCAAGCTCAGAGAGATCTATGTCCAGCCCACCTTGAATTCTATTGACCTAACTACCGCTTATTTGCTTTGACAGTTAGTAGCTCAGATTCTTGTAGGGAGCATTAGCATACAACAAACCTATATTAGGAATAGCACTTGGACTTATATACCACCTCACAGTGCTTTATAGCCCTCTCTAAGCGATTTACAGAGTCAGCATCTTGCCCCCAACAATTTGGATCCTCATTTTACCAACCTCAGAAGGATGGAAGGCTGAGTACACCTTGATCCGGTCAGGATCGAATTCCAGGCAGTAGGCAAAGTCACCCTGCAATACTGCATTGTAACCACTGCGCCACCACGGCTCTCATATTAATTTGAACTGCCTGGACTCCTGATTTTTTGCACTTCACAGGAAAACTGCAAACTTCTTCTTTCTCCACTATCCTTTTTTGACTTCTCCTTCTTATCCTGGTGCCTGCTCCAGCTCCCCTCCTTACTCCAGGACTTAGTATTCCTCCTTGTGAGATTGCCATAAAGCATCATTTGCTGACTCTTAAGCACATTCAGGTGAACTAGCCTCGGTGATGGCACACTGGTGTCCACTTCACTCCTTCTCATTTGTTTCCATATCTGATAAGCAGCACCAACCCATCCATCTTACTGTACTCATTCATCCTCTTAGGAGGAACGTATACCTCCACTGTTTCTGTGAGGCTGATAGATTGAACCATTAGCATAAAAGGGGAAGCAGAAGATAAAAATGATGCAAAGAATCTCATAAAATAAGAAACAACACTCAAGGTTGGCTACTAAACATTAGCACCAGAGATAACTGTGTTATTAGCCATTGATTATTCTACAGATAAATGAGATGGTGGAACTGCAGATGTAAAACAAAAAAATCACTATTTGTGCTCTCTTTCCTTCCTTTGAAATGAAGAGTAAACTATTTGGAGCACCGTTCCTAGTTTTGCTTTATTTTATACAGGTGGTCCTCGACTTACAACAGTTCGTTTAGTGACTGTTCGATGTTATAACGGTACTGAAAAAAGTGACTCATGACTGTTTTTCACCCTTACGACTGTTGCAGCATCCCCGTGGTCATGTGATCAAAAGTCAAATGCTTGGTAACGGTCTCATATTGGATCCCAGGGTCACTTTGATCACTTTTTGCAACCTTCTGACAAGCAAAGTCAATGGGGAAGCCAGAGTCACTTAACAAATGTGTTATTCAATTAACAACTGCAGCGAATCCCTTAACAACTGTGGCAAGAAAGGTCGTTAAAATGAGGCAAAGATCAGTTAATAACTGTCTCCCTTAGCAGCAGAAATTTTGGGCTCAATTGTGGTCGTAAGTCAAGGACCACTTGTATTCCTCCAACTTCTCTGTTTCATTTTACCTCTCTTTGGACAGCAGACATAGTGTCAAATTTATAAGCCTTCTGGGATATGTATTTTTTATTGACATTCTGAATAGGAGGTGCTTATTATAAGAAATCTCTATAGCCAATTATACAACCTATAGCACAGAGGTCCCCAACCTTTTGGGCACCAGCGACCGGTTCCGTGAAGAGAGGTTTTTCCACGGACCAGAGAGGGCGTGGTTTTGTGTACTGCCTGCATCCCACAAATGGGGCTTTGCTTGTTTGTGCAGACCGGTTGCTGGCATGCTGCAGCCCGGCACTGGTCCACAGACCGGGGGTTGGGGACCCCTGCTATAGCAGATTTCTTTGCATGGCCAAATCCCATCCTTTGCAGCAAACATGCACATGAGTCAACCCTAATGTAGCATAAAGCCACAAGCCAAATTTGAGTACAGGTGGTCCTCAACCTACGACCACAATTGAACCCAACTTTTCCTTTGCTAAGCAAGGCAGTTATCAAGTGAGTCACACTTCATTTTACAACCTTTTTGCCAAAGTTGTTAAGTGAATCATGTGATCATTAAGCAAATCTGACATCTCCCATTGACTTTGCTTGTCAAAAGCTGGCTGGGAAGGTAGCAAATGATGATCAAGTGATCCCGGAATGCTGCAACCATCATAAACACATGCCAGTTGTCGAGCGCCCAAATTTTGATCACATGACCGAGGGGATAAGTGTGAGAACCAGTTATAAGTCACTTTTTTCAGTGCCGCTGTAACTTCGAACAGTCACTAAAACAAATGCTTGTAAGTCGGTTGTTGCTTACAAGAGAGTGGCTCCATAACTCCATGCTTTCAACCTAAAGTAGATTTAAACCTCTCAAATGGATTTAAAGCGAAGCTCAAAATATCTCCCTTCAAATCCCAGGAAAATCCAAACAGCCTCTGCCTCCTGATTGTTTCCGCGGTCTGATCTTGCCTTCCCCAAACAATTGCACGCACTTGCTTGCAGAGAAACCGTGAAGCACAATGACATCGTCTCAAAACAGCTGTGAGGAAGATAAACTCGCTGGAACATTAGGGGTTGATTTACTGGTGCTTTGCTATAGATGCCTGAACGCAACCTGTGATGCTAAACCCGTTTGTGGAAGTCAGTGCACCAGCAAGTTTTGCCAGCCTTACAACTGCTCTTTTTATACATGGCACTAATTAAAATCCCCATCATTAAAGCTATTCTCCCAGCTGCTATGTTAACTGTAAATAGGCTGTGGGGGTACAGTATAACAACACATTTGCCAGCCAGCCTGCAGCTTGAAAATACTGTATCTTTAGTTTACTTAAGATTGAGCCTGACAAAATCTTCTGGTGTTGTTGTTGTTTTTTCCCCCAAAGAAAAGCTGCTCTCCACGCCAAGTGCCTTCAACTCCCCCAAAATCAGACCCTTCCCCTCAATCCAAAGATGAAAACCTGCTTGACTTTGAAGCAAAACTTCCCCTTCCTTTAAAATGCACCCAAACTCAATAAAACAGAGCTGGGTTGTTGCTACGCACGCACGTACCTTGGCGTCCAAAACAAAGCAGAGCACAATGGGTTGGCTTTCCCAAGCCATTCATTGCTTTGATGGATCTCTGAAAGTTTGTGTCTCCAAACTGGGAAGATCGTTTCCGGAAATATTAAACTTCTTTCTTTCCACCAAGCACAATGCAATTAATTCCCCTCAATAACGACCATTTTTTTTTTTTGCAAAAGAGCAATAAGGTGTCTCTGCAGGGGGTGTCATTATCTTTAAATAATCACACCCCAGGAGATGAGGCAGGCACACTCCACTGCACTACTGCCTGATTTTTAGGGCTCTAGAGTACAATTTGCTTCTGTTAACCACACCCTGACAGATCTAATGACAAATACGGACAATGGAAAGCTGTCAAAAGCAGGGTGGGGGCCGCGTCCCTTCCCCCCTCCCTCTTGCAGAAGGAAGCCACGGTGTCTCAGCTCCCTCCTCTCCTTTCTTGCTAAGTTTGCCACCCCCTCCATTCAAACCGAGGAATCTTAAACTTGTGCTTTGGCGCTGGTAGCAGATTGAAGCAGTAGCACCAACTGCGATGGGTTATGCATGCTAACATCCCCATTTCTAGGCAATAATATGAACAACTCCCCATGCATAACAGAGAGTTATGACTTTGGAACGCCATTGCTTTTGACAAAAATCAAAACAGGCCCAGCTGTCTCTGACAGCCCAGGAAAGGCAAGCAGGAAGAGACACACAAGCAAAGCGTTAAGAAATGGATTGTGAGGTCCCCGTTCAGAAGCTCTGCTTAAACCTGGATTAGGCTTCTCCATCATTGCACATGTGTGCATCTGTTGTTCGTAAACGGTTGCACAGGTGTAGCATTTACACATCTGCAAATGTGAACGTTCTGGCTAAGGGGTGCTCAAACAGGAAAGCACAGTACAGGAAGTTGGATCAACCAATCAGCAGGCAGGATGTGCACCTGTGCACAACATGCAGTTGGGATTTGGGAGGTGTGCGCATTGGCCTGTCAGCAGCCATCTGCAACCTACACTTACCCATCAACCTCTTCACTCCAGCGAAGCCTACATGCAGTTGCAGGCAACTCTAAATCAAGGTTTAGCCTAGGTGATGGGACTGCAGTTCGTTTGTCTCCTGGCATTTCATTCCAATCTTTTGTATCATCTTGTAGGAAACAGGATTTCAGGTCTTGGCTGGTTAAAGACAAGATGGTGGATTCTGCTGGTATTAGGTGGGTGGCTTTCTCTATTATAGAATTCTTGGTGGTTTTGCACCTTCCTTGACTACCCTTTCTTTTTCCTCGTCTAGGCAACATTCATAAGCATGACTTCCTTTGGGATCAGAAGCTTACTTAAGAAACGATAATGGGAGGTCCTTTGCAACTTCGCTCAAAAAGGAAAAAAAAACCTCCAAAATTAAAAGAAGAACAAAGGATTTTAAAACTGAAGAAAAATGGCAGGAAAGAATATTAACAGTGGTTTTATTTATCCACTTAGTTATCATTTGCTACAATGGGTAGGTACAGGCACTATTGTTATGCCCTTTTGGGGGTTTCCTAGTCATATCAGGATAGCAAACAGGGTGTGAGATTAGAGGAAACTTCATCTAATTCTGCAAGACTCTTGAACTATATTGCTAGTTTCATTTCTAAATGTTGGACTGGACAATGAGGGATGCCCATAACAGCTATTGTGACAAAATTATATTCTAATTAACATGAATTTTCAAGACAACCCATTCCCCAGCCCCTGAATGGAAAAAAAATTAAGGCAATCACAGGAAAGTCAAGACAATAGCTGTCAGAAGTCAGCAATATAATTATTGACTACACAAACTGCTGTGCAATCAATATTTAAAGCAATTCTATCATTAAATCTAGCAGGTATTTCATGACTACATTATGTGTCTAGGATAAGCAAGCTATAGGTTTACAAATATGAGGGCTGTCATGGTTTCCGAGAGTTGAAGCATAGCCATGTTAAAATTGAAATTGTCAGATTTTTATCAGCTATTGCTTCTATGGAGTAATTTTACTTTGCAATCATTTAGCTCATAAGCGACTAATTTCATTCAGCTTTTGAGAGATATTTTTTTCATATTAGAGTACAGGATAGGATTTCTTGAGTGGCCAGACAAAGGGCAGTAATGGACACAAGGAGATTGAGCAAAAGGCCCAGTAATGAGATTAACAATCTATAAGAATATAAGAAAAGCTTTTCAATACAACCCAGTTCATATTTACTCAGCCGTCAGATCTCTCTATATTCAATTGCAGTTGCTTCCAGAAAAGTGTTGATGGGATTAAAATTAATAACATTAATACAATTATTAGCAATCATATGTTTATTCCAGAAAAGATAAGTGCTTAATTTGGGTGGCAAACATCTTACTTTCACAACCTTAATTTCTATATGTTATATCTGGTATGTTACAAATCAGCTTAACTTTCTTAAATAATTTAAGTACACTAGTGTAGACATGCTGTTCATCATGTATTACAATCCAAAAAGAATCTACATTTAGAATTATTCCTAAATATAATATTTTCTATTGTAAAAGAATCTTATGCATGAGGAGTCCTTGATGCTCCCTGAGTTTGGTTTTTTCTTACAGAAATATCTTTTTGCAATATGATGACCAGAACTGAAAACAGTATAATAATAAGAAGTTTAATCAATGTGAAGGAAAGAATTAGTTGCAGCTCTCATTTTTATCCTCATATAGGAAGTCACGTTTCTCAGTTTCTTTGTAACTATGAATCAAATAAAACATTCAGATGGTAAATGAAATTGCCATTGATATTTATAATATTTTCTGTAACAGTGCATGTATCTGTGTGTGTGTGCGTACGTGTGCATGTGAGTGTGTGTGTGTGTATATACTGTGTGTGTATATATATGTGTGTGTTTGTGTGTGTGTGTGTGTGTTTCAAAATTTGGATTGCTAACAAAGAATTAAGGGAGAACTGAAATAGCCATTTCGAACTTTTTAGTTCTTTTCAACCAGACATACCCTTCTGAGATTCGAACCTGGGCTGTCTGCATGTTAAGCATGTTAAGCAGCTGTGATAACCTCTAGGCCACAGGCTCTTTCTCACTTTGTCAGCTATGAGACTTTGTCAGCTATAATATATATATATTCAAATATATATATATTCAAAACAAGCAAATAAATATGAACACCAGGGAAAATCTTAAACTACAAAAGTTTAATACAATCACCAAGCTTTCGTCGGCAAACTGCCGACATCGTCAGGGCTTAAAATGCTAGTCAATAGGAGAGTCCTTTTATAGGCTGATCAAGGTCTGCACTCGGCTCCTGGACCTCGTCATCGGGCCTGATTGAATAAGCTGTGTTCCGGCCGTAGCTCTTGCATTAGCAGTTGCTCTTTTCCTGCATCTCTTGTCTGTGCGTGTGACATCGCACATCCTCCCTTCGCTGAGTTTAGGGCCGGGCGGGGTATTTCCCCCCCCCTTTTTTTGATTGACCGTAACTCTCGTATCCTTCAATTGTGTATTCCTGTCATCTCCTCCCTTGCCCCACTCAGGTTGTCTAGGTGCAGTGCGTTCTTCCCCTCCCTCCTTCTCCTCACAATATGCAGATCTTGGCGTATTCGGGTCTTTTCCCGTGTAAGATTGAGAGTATCTTGGCTACGCCAAGACCTGCATACCTGTACCCGTGAAAATCTACGAAAACATACACATACACACACACACACACACACACACACACACATATTTTTAAGCATTTCAATGAAAAGCGATCATTTTATTAAAAAACCATGAAAGCAAGTGCACTCATTCAACCTTAGAATTGTTTTCAGTACAGCAATATATTTAGATGAGAATATGTCATTAATATAAACAGCCGAATAGAAACTATTAAACTAACACATTTTAAAACTGAGCAAACCTGAGTATTTGATTAAAGTTTTGTACATTTTGTACACTTGAACAGGTAACAGAGAAGCATAATATTTTTGTTGATTTTTAATTTGTTAGAAGTAGTGTCTCTGCAGTGCAAAATTTCCCATTAGTTTGTATTTTGAAATTACAAAGCTGGGAATGAACAGGAAGCTTTCTTCTTTTTTTAAAAAAAATGTAAATGGCCAGGCCCATTTTTTAGCAACATCTATAATAATAAACTGCAGCTCTATGTATAATTCAGATGTAGGCTTTGAACAAACCATCATGATCTTTGCTCACAGAAGAAAACTAAGAGTCCATAGAGAAAAGCTAGTGAAGATTCAGTCTCATTAAAGAAAAAAGTTAATAAATAATATCTAGTTCACTATCTGGGGGAAAGGAACCCTTTCATTGCTTATTTTAATTTTAGTATGTTTATTAACTGCCCAAATCTAATCAACGCCACACAGATCAAATGTACAGGTAGTCCTCAACCTACAGCAGTTTGTTTAGTGGCTGTTTGAAGTTACAACGGCACTGAAAAAAGTGACTTACAACCGTTTTTCACACTTATGACCGTTGCAGCATCCCCAGGGTCACGTGATCAACGTTAATAACTAATTCACACTTATGACCGTTGCAGCATTCCCTTGACCATGTGATCAAAATTCGGATGCTTGGCAACCGGTTCATATTTATGACGATTGGGACATGTAATCACCTTTTGTGACCATCTGACAAGCAAAGTCAATGGGGAAGCCAGATTCATTTAACAACTACGTTACTAACTTAACAACTGCAGTGGTTCACAACAACTGTGGCAAGAAAGGTCATAAAATGGGGCAAAACTCACTTAACTTTTTCTAGCATGCTCTATCATTCCATCCATTTTAGGTTTTTTTTATAAAACATGGTTTATCACGGTATTTATGAATCCTAGAAGTAATGGCTTATTCAACAAACAATGGTAAAAAAAAACACCGTAGGACTCTCTAAAGCTGAAGGACAAGAAAAACATAATATTACATTGTTTCAACGGCCAAATTAAAGAAAATAATTATCATTCCTTTCACATCTACTAGAATTCTCATATACTGACACACAAAATTATGGCCTTGCTGTTACACAGCAAATCATTGAGAATATTTTGGTAATTTTCTCTGTAAAACATGAAACAGGCAATAGCCTTAAACAACAAGATAAGACTTCTGATTTTTATTGAGTGGAGAGTTAATGTTATCTGGGTTTTAAATGATTAAAAAATGTTCAGTTCTATTTCTAGGGTGATTTGCCATAAAGATGATCTAATCCAAATGAATACCTTAAAGAGAAATCAGTTACTCTTCAACTATTCAAGATCTATCATCTCCGTGGTGTGAAGCCTCGTTTTCATCTTAGAACAGATGGATAAAATTGTCATTAACACAAACTGACAACTCTAAAACTGAAATATAGATTCAGAGAAGGATCTAATGAATTAAATCAATATTATTGCAATGAAAGCCAAAGAAATTAAAAGTGACTTGTAAAGTTACTCCATATTTTATCCTCCCTATATTTCAGTCCCTGCCCCTTTTCAATTTTGTTGTTAGTCTCTAAATCTGTAATATATTTTTATTTTAACATATTAAGTATTCATGAGACGTCAAATGAATTCTGAACTGTTTTCAAATTCACGGAAAGGCCAAAGATTTAGAAATTGAGTATGGAGAAAGCAGCAAGCAGCACCATTATGAGTCGCTTTCAAAGCCGAGTTGTCCACTATGACTTACATTAAACACTATGTCTCATCTACATGAGTTATGTCTGAATAGACCAGCGGTTCTCAACCTATGGGTCGCGACCCCATTTGGGGTTGATCGACCATTTCACGGGGTTCGCCAAGCAAGGCTGTCCGCCATTTTTTTCCCCTTTTCCGGCGGGTGCCTTACCTCCCTTGGGCTGGGCCAGCTGGTGGTCGGCCTGCTCTGTCTCTGCCGCTTGCCAGCTACGCCTCGGCAGGGGGCGGAACCACGCATGCGCGGCGCTCCTGGGCAGGGAAAGTCCTCGACTTACAACCGGTTGGGTAGTCCTCAACTTACGACCGGTTTAGTCATCGACTTATGACCGGTTTAGTCCTCGACTTACGACTGGTTGGGGGTCGCGGCATTAAAAAGGTTGAGAACCACTGGAATAGACAGTGTAACTGGATCTTCATGACTTCCCTAGGACTAATACTTTAAAAATCGCACAATGTATGGTTGACGCCTGGTAGTATATACAAATATTTAAAGGGTGGACCAGATAAAATCCAATTTTTACTTCATCAGTAACATCTAGTAGGTTCAAATGCAAAGCAATGTTGATGACTAAACACATAGATGTATCTAACAGTCTATTATTGCTAGTGAGTGTAGTTGCCTCCAGAGAAGCATAATTCCTAACTTCAAAGATTCTCCAGTCACTACAGCCCACATAGTGTAGGGCAGTGGTGGCGAACCTATGGCACGCGTGCCAGAGGTGGCACTCAGAGCCCTCTCTGTTGGCACGCACACCACCGTCCATCAGGCTTCTACTGCCGCCCAGAGCAGGAGCCCCACCCAGCACAAAGGAGGTGAAGTGGCCGACTAGCAAGCTCGAGTAGAGGTGGTAGAGCAGAGGTCACCAACCATTGTTGATTGGTGGACTGGAAGAAAAGGGGGAAGCATTTTGCATGCGTGCAGGCGTGCACGGGGCCATGAGCACAAACGGGCTGCAAATGGGGTGGGGCTAGTGCCTGCGTGATACTCACTAGCCCTGCCCTGTTCTTGCATGATGCAGCGTCTTGTATCTGCACCCCGCGGTGCGGCGGTGGCCGTTTTTGCACCTTGCAGCACGGTGGCCCATTTTTGCGCCCCCGGTTTTTGCGTACCAGAGGCAGCACTCAGAGGCAACTCCCAGCCTCCCTGAGGGCACCACAATGCTGATGCAGCCCTGGCACTTTGCGATAAATAAATGGCTTTTGGGTTGTGATTTGGGCACTCGGTCTCTAAAAGGTTCACCATCACTGGTGTAGGGTTTAAGTTGCGGACCTCAGACTAGGGAAATCAAGATTCAAGCCTCTGGAGATTCTGTCATCTAGGTCATGGCTGTCCCAAAGGTGCTTTTTCAAAAGGCAAATGGATTTTGTTTTCCCTTGAAGACATTTCACTTCTCATCTAAGAAACTTCTTCAGTTCTGATTACAGAACTGAAGAAGCTTCTTGGATGAGAAGCGAAATGTCTTACCAAGGCATTATAAAATACATTATAAAATACAAAGAAGAGAAGGTCAACCTATTCTCCAAAACACCTGAAGGCAGGACAAGAAGCAATCAAGGAGAGAAGCAACCTAGAACCAAGGAGAAAGTTCCTGACAGTTAGAACAATTAATCAGTGGAATGACTTGCCTCCAGAAATTGTGGGCACTTCATCCCTGGAAGTTTTTAAAAACAGATTGGACAACAATTGTCTGAAATGGTATAGGGTTCCCTGTAACAGGGAGCAGGGGGTTCACTAGAAGATCTCCAAGGTCCCTTCCAGCTCTGTCATTCTATTCTATTCTATTCTATTCTATTCTATTCTATTCTATTCTATTCCATTCTATATTCGGTTCTGTTTTGTTTCATTCCATTCCATTCTCCATAAAGTTCCCCAAATCTCCACCACATCTACTTCAGATTTTTTTTAAAATTGGCAGTCGTACAGTTCAGTAGCTGTTCCCATGACTTCTGTTTTTTTTCTTGCTCAGTTGGGCTCTTTAGTTCTCAATATTCAGTTAAATTTTCTCCTTAGAGGTGGCAAATGCTGTCGCTGCTTCCTCTTATCCTAGAAAAACAGTTTGCCCCTTAAAAAGAAACATTATACCCCCAGACTCGTGCTGGGTAGCTGAATGGTCTTTCCATTCCCATTTCTATCGATTTCAGCCCCTGCTACAATCTGGTTTCGTAGGTAACCTGCTTTTTGGCAGCACATCATGCCTGCATTCCTCCCCCCCCCAAGTAAAACAACACATACATGCTTTATGTCTTTCTCATAATCCCTCAGATGAACTCCATAAACAATATTAAAGCTCAATTTCTTCAAGATGACAACAGTCATTATTACTGATTTCATGGCCTTGTTTATTCCTATGTTTAATTGGTTATGTTAATAACATTTTAATCCACATCTGGGTTGTAAGGGGCTGATAAAGAAACATATTTTTTTGTGTGTGTGGCTGCAGTGACATTTTTCAGCCATTATTAGTCATCATCAGCCAACCAGGTCACCCATTCATTCTTTTGAAACGTTCACTGCCCTCTCCCACAAATGGGCAAACTGTTTTTTTTGTTTAGATGTGAAATAAATGAGACTCCTTAGTGTGAAAAAGAAATGTTAGCTTCAGAGTAACTATTTTTGCTGCTAATATCATAGGGAGATCCTTCGGTAGGCAAGGTTCAATAGTAAGAGATGCTGTTAAAGAAGAAGTACAACAGTAACCTTCCTATCCAGTTACAATATCTGCATATTTTAATAGACCTTTCCATAAATATGATCAATGAAAAGCCATGGGTAAGACATAGGGTACCTATTTTTTTTTAATTGTTTGCGGTTTCCCTTGTGGTTAACAGTGTGTGAGAAATTGAGGTGGTATTTTTGGACCAAGTGATCAGGAGCTTATTGAAACACCTACATATTCCATAAATCACAAACCTTAAAATGCTGGCTCATTAATGTAAAACAACCGCCACAAATCTTGCAATTCTGAAATTAGAACGAGCCCCTTTGCATAAATCGAGAGTGAGAAAAAAGAACCCTTTCCTCAAGTTTGACATTATCAAGAAGGATTTTCTGTTCCCATTGCACCCAGTGAAAGTCAAGATCAGCTCTCACGGGGAGGTGTCCTGTCACTAGATTTAAAGAATTGCATTTCTCAGCCCAGAGATTTGACTTAAAGGACCAGGAGCTAAGCTAAAGGATCTCTCTAAAGTCAATAGATCAACAAGAAATTCCCACAAATCCCTATTTGGTTCTGTAGTTTAAAAAGGTTTACATACAATACTCAACTTATTGCAAAAAGAAGAACTAAGAACTTAATTTAAACTCTATCAACAACCAGGTTTCCATACTGCTGCACTGAAAGTGTTCATGCTTGTTTAATACGTTATGTGCAGTTAAATCATGTAATTTGATCAAGATCAGCATTTTGAAAGGGAATGGGGATAATGCCCTCGCAAATATTGCTGTCCAATGGCTATGTCCTATGGCTAGTCTATTGAAAGTTATAGAGTAACACCTAACAACATCCAAAAGAGCATAGTTTCCCCATTTATCTGTAGGAGTCCTGGATAAATATTAGAAAGAGGGAGGGAGGGAGGGAGGGAGGGAGGGAAGGAGGGAGGGAGGAAGGAAGGAAGGAAGGAAGGAAGGAAGGAAGGAAGGAAGGAAGGAAGGAAGGAAGGAAGGAAGGAAGGAAGGAAGGACATTTGAGCATACATCATGAATTTGTGTGTCCATGTCTGAGGGAAAAGACATGTTTTGAGGTATTGTACTGGCATAATTGAAACCTTCCACTTGTAGGAACTTTAACAAGGTTGTGAATTCATGAGAAGCAGTCCTCTAATCTGCTTACACTTGCTAAAAGTTTTATTCTGGAAACTCATAAAAAAGTATTGTCTTTACAGATTATTTTCCCTACCACACCAACTTTCCAGGAAGCAGCCAAGGCATAAGACTGAGCTTTGAAAGAGCCCCCTCCCCCTTATGTTGGGAAGGCATAACTTCAGAATGCGTAGTGTTGTACAGAAGACAATTCTTCATAGACTCTTTTCAGGCCAAGTAATTTACTCCATCACAAAGGGGGGAAAAATAAAGTTAATTTCAAAATAACTGTGGCTGTTCCATAATTTAATAGAAGCATGCTGTAGTGCTGAAATCTCTGATTCCCCAAATGCCAACAACAGTTGCTTCTTAAAGTCTCCCGTTTTATTTTCCAAACGCAAATTAAAAATATTATATGGTTTACTAGTTCCATGTTCTTGCCTTTAAAAATCAATTTTTAAAAAAACCCGACTATTCTCCATGGCATAATAAGGCTATTATGTAACTATCACTGTGTTGGGAAGAGGGTGGCTACAGGCACTTCGTTTCACCTCATCATTTCTCTTAGCTTAAATATTATGCCACATACTGATTAATACCAGACCAATAAAATCATCTTAGCAATCTGGTTAGAGTCTTTTGTCTACCCAGATGGCCTGCAACGTTAATGTGTGACAATTTCAACAATGAACTAGGACTGTTTTATGAAACCAACATTTGTTCCTCTCCTTTTGCGTTTTAGGCTCCAAATTTTGACACAGATGGTATAAATTACTAAAAAAAAAAGTGTTCATTTAGAAAGCTTAAATATGCAGCTTTACTTCAACCACCAGAATCTTTTATGTTGGCAATTCAGTCGCTCCGCTAATATTTCCTAATAATTAGGGTCTGTAAAATATTTCCCCAATTTTAAAAATCCAGCAGTTCTCTAAGTTGATATATTAATAATTAAAAAAAATAGAAAACACTAAACAAAGAGACTAATTTAATATCTTAAACAATCCAACGCCCAATATTCCATGCCTTAAAAAAAAACATCGCAATGAAAAAGAAACAGAAAGAGATGGGTTCTCCTTTGGAAAGCCAAACAGTATAAACATAAAATAAATAATAAACTTGTAGCCACGTATTTTATTTGTGACCTATCTATTGCTCAATCTTTAGAAAAAGATAATGAATGTTGGAGCAGAAACAGATGTTGCATGCAAAATATCCACAAAAAAAGGAAAGCTATCAGAGTCATTTAAAAAAATGAGTTTTAGAATCCACAAATTCCTTCTAGAAGAGAATACACTATCTTCTTTTTTAAAATACTCCCTCCAGAACCAACTTTATTGGGGGGAAAGAGGGGGAGTAAAATGTTTTTTTATGCATTTTCAAGTAACACTGGTCGACCACACCATGAGTCAAAGAGAAAGGAAAAATAAATGGACAAAACCCCCAACATTTAGGGTTATTTTTAGTATGCATATACTGTAAGGATTCCTGCACTCTAGTTTTATTAATGCATGGTGTTTACACCAAGATAGTCATAAGGAGGGAGAGCATTGCAGCCAATTTATATTTCATATTTGCTTTACAGATGCTTTACAGATGACCTGACTATACATTGGGATGGGATCAAACATTTCTCAACGCAAATGCCCAATACAAATTAGCCCCGGTTACTACCACCAATTGTATTCACAAGACCATCATTTTGGAGATTCTGGATAGCAATTTGATTTGACTTCTTTTTTTCCGGATGCCACCAATACAAGTCAATAGCAGAGAAGGCTTTTGTAGAAGATGGTTTGGTATTACTGTACAAATCTGAATTACAAATATCTGTCACATTCAGATTTTAAAGAAAAGTAAGGTAACCGACTCTTGGTGGATCCTTCATCTCAATAAATCAATAAAGACAAAAATAAGACACATGGGGGGGGGAGGGAAGAGCCAAAGAACAAACAGCTTCAGCTAAATCAGGAAGCTAACACAGGTAAGCTTCTATTATTGTTGGAGAGTGGATATATTTGATTTGTATCTTAAGTCTACATCCCAATTTAAAACCTTCACTCCCCTGGCCTCAAATTAACATGTAGCTAAACTTGGATGCTGAAATAATTTTGTATAAACTGAAACTTTCTGTCCTAGATAAATCTTTTCTAAAATACAATTTGTTTGGATATGAGCTTTCAAAACACAGTCTTGTTTGCTAGATCTGCCAAAAGAGAAATGCGTTTCAGATTTGCCTTCCACTAGAATTAATCACTCTTGCACCATTTTTGCTGTTATGAACTAAAATATATTGATACCTTTCTCTTATATAATGACACAAATTAAGTGGAGGGGCCCTATGCCTAAATGTCACCAATGGGAAAATATCAATTACTCTTTTTGAAAGCTACCTTAGTTTTTGGAAACCACCTTGCACTTATACCCCATAAGGCAGTGTTTCAAATGCATTGGGAGCATATATTAATCAATGTTTTGCATGGTGCAATCAATAACACCCTTATGTTTAGTTTTTAGCTCTCTTTTACAATAAATATTGATATATTGCAAACTATGTAAAAATTTTCATTGGACTTTTGTTTGCAGTATGCACTGTATTCATTCGGCAAATAAGTGAACTAAATATTGTTTGTTGCAAAACAGATGTCAAATAAAATTATGCCATATGTGCTATTAAACACTTTCCTTACTTTTTTTTAACAGTGAAAAGCAAGATGCAGTTTCAAAACTGAATGTATTTGGCTTTCCAAGGATTTGAAGCATGAAAGCAACATTTCTGAATATTTTTAAAACCTGCTGTGCATCATGTAATCCAGTTTTGCATGTTAAATCTGTTTTTAAGGTTATCTTCAAAGTACATTCAATGAAAAGTCCCAACAATCTCCACAAAAGAAACACAGCAATCATTTTTGAATGTAAGCTGCTTGGACTAGTATCTGGGAATGAGAAATGATGTACCTCTATTTATTTGTGGTTACCAAATGATAGTCTGTAATACAAATTGTATACAATGGTGCAAACACAAAAGAATGCTTGATGTTCCTTTCTGTCCTCAAAAGATTTGTGTAAATGAAAATAACAGGCCCCGTTCTCTAATAGAGTAGAAATTTCAGTTGTGTTTCTTGACCCACATATATAGTTGCAGAGTATGGTTAAAAAAAAGATGGCAGCCATGATGGGTATAATCAAAGCTGTACCCATTTTTTTATGTGGGTAAATTATAAGCAGCATTTCCATCACACCACTGTGGCTGCCATCTTAAGTTTTCTGACCATAGTCTATGGACACCAAGGCTTACAAGGCATCTGCAATGATGTGGGGTCCCACTTGAAAATCCCTACAAGAAACAAATTCCCAACTAGCATTCAACCCTGGTAATCTCTCAAGATTACCCTTCCAAGAAGACACCAGATTTGATCCCGATTAGCTTCAGAAGCTACAAAAGTAGACAAAATATCTCTGTTTCCTACAAAATGTAGGATTGGAAATCCATCTCTTAGTTTCCAATGCTATTGATAGGACTAAGATTTAAAACTGTAGATGTCTCTGGAATTCCTTGTTTTCCCTTCTGTTTCTAATTATTTGCTAAACAGGTAAAATGCTTCCTATATTGTAGACATCTTTTAATATTATTTTTTCCATTTTTAATGTACAGCAGGTCAATAATTGTGTTTACAAAGATAGGCATTGGGAAAGGCGCTTTCAGAAGAGAACAAAGGAGATGATTACAAAAGTCAGACCTCAAAATGTTAATCAGATTCAAAAACATAAAACATGACAACTTAATGGTGTTTGATTAAAATGGGGAGGGGGGATTAAAAGTTCTAAGCATCTGACATTGAATCCTAATACTTTTTTAATTATAAAATATAAAATGCTTGGAATTTTATCCAGAAAAAAAAAAATTAGACTTGGTAATTTATTTTTCTTGTGTATACAGTACAATTTACTGATGAAAAAATGTGCTAAACTTATTGATTCATGACCATAATTGTTTAATTATTTATCATTGCAGAAATATATTAGCATTTATAATAATGCAGATGTGCACAAAGGCTAAAGAAGGCACATGCAGCTTTTGTTTTCTGTTTGCTGTGCTGAAATTGGGTTGAGCTGGGTGGTGCACGCATATTGCCTTATTTTAAGTGTTGCAATTTTGCAGCTTTCTGCTTTATTGAACTTGAAGCAGATATGCCAATAAGCTGTCATCACAAAAATGCTCTCCTATCGAATTAAAAAAAATGAAAATCTATAACCAAAGCCAGCACTATCTCCAAAGAAATCTTTCCTGCAATTGATTTCTTTGTTATGATGGGCATTAAATTATCCCTGCATCACATGTGCAGCTGTTGGCTTCCTCATGCCATCCACAGAAAAGAAAGGGAGCTTATATGCATTGGATAACAATTGTTGTTGTTGTTGTTAATTGCGAAGTCGTGTCCGACCCATCGCAACCCCATGGACAATGTTCCTCCAGGCCTTCCTGTCCTCTACCATCTTCTGGAGTCCATTTAAGCTCATGCCTACTGCTTCAGTGACTCCATCCAGCCACTTCATTCTCTGTCATCCCCTTCTTCTCTTGCCCTCCATCTTTCCCAGCATTAGGCTCTTCTCCAGTGAGTCCTTCCTTCTCATTAGGTGGCCAAAGTCCTTGAGTTTCAACTTCAGGATCTGGCCTTCTAAAGAGCAGTCAGGGTTGATCTCCTCTAGGACTGACCAGTTTGATCGCCTTGCAGTCCAGGGGACTCGCAGGAGTCTTCTCCAGCACCATAGTTCAAAGGCCTCAATTCTTTGTCGCTCAGCCTTTCTTATGGTCCAACTTTCACATCCATACATTGCAACTGGAAAAACCATAGCCTTGACTATATGCACTTTTGTTACATCACCACAAATAATTACACCTAGTTGATTATATAGTTGCAGAATATTTCAGCTTCATGTTTCTTGAAGTCATACGTGAAAACTTGAAAGTAAAAGCAGAGGTTCACTGCAGTGTCAAATCTATTTTCAATAAGTTATGTTCAAATCAGGTAGAACGTTTTCTGTGGTCTACCATATCTACATGGTTGGGGACTAAGAAATCTCCCTTTCTCAAACCCTATTACAATCACTTTGCAACAGGTTTCAGAACACCTACTGCTTTCCAGCTTTCTCAACTAGATTTTGAGGCTTGGTCCTTGTCCTTTGCAAACATGTGCACAATAGCATCTACCCACCGCATCTTTTCATTATTAGAGCCTGTAGCAAAGTAGCTACATTGATCTTGCATTAGCAGATTTGCAAAAAAAAAAAAAAAAGGGCAAAGCACCGGAAAAAAAATACTTCTATGCTTAATTGACTTATTCTGGATTTTATGCTCAAGGCAGGGCAGATTCCATTCCCCCCATCCCCTGACTGAGAGATCCATTTGTTTTATATATGTGGGAATAAAGACACCTATTTCTTATAGCAATTGTTTGTGCCGATTCTCTAAAAAACAGAAGCGTGAAGGATCGTTTCCCACGAGTGGACTCTAAATGGGAAAGACTAAGATTTAGATGGCAAATGTATTAAGCTTAGTCACATGTATGTAATTTCCCAGAAATCTCTGGTCAATGCCTATGGATCTCAAAACACTTGGCTATCCAGACAGCAATTAAAAGATAGAATCTTATATGAACCAGGAATAAAAATTCATGTCTGACATTTTCCAACAGGCTCAAAAATTGTGGCATCAGATACTCAATGTTGATTATATAAGTTTGACTTTAGGAATTCTGACTCTACTGCAATTATTAAACAGAGCACCATTTTAGTCCAATTTTTGCTAGTCTCTATACTTTCTAATTGCAAGTGGTAAACTAACATATGTTCATTTATGCTCCTTTCCCATATATAATTTTTCCCCCTGCATTCACAAAAGTATATAATCATAAAAACACTATCCTAGAATTCTTTCTCTTACTAATGTTATAGTTGTCTGTGTGAAGGAAGCATAGACATGTTCCAAAATGGAATATGTTCTTTCTTTGTTCCTAAAATATCTAATGTATGGGCTTTACATGGTGAATTCTATCATTTAAATCTTGCAACATATTGCAGCTAATGCTTCTATTCTGAATCTACCTGATTTTTTTTAGAAGACAAAGCAGAATGGAAGGCCATCCACGAGTCTTGGACACTGTCCATTTTTCCATGGGCTTATCACCATTCTCGGAACTGACTAATATGAGTGTCACAGCACTTCGTAATGGAGAATACGGTTGAGCCATCTGGATTGTTTTGCTAAATTATTCCCCAAATCAGGCAAAAAGGCATGAAAGCTTCACTTATTGATGGGATGCCATAATCAGGGAAGATCTGTTAAGAAGATGGTGTGCTGTATGCAGATGAATTACAGAGTAGTAATGTTGTCTTACAGTTGCCGATGGAAAGAACTCATGAATTGGAAAATCTGTCATACAGTTTATATGATTACTGGTTTTCCTAGCATCTGACACACGGGTCACAATTCTTCTGCATCATTTTTCAAGAATGCATGGTCCTTGTAGGGACAGGTAGTCCTCGACTGACAGCAGATCATTTAGTGACCATTCAAAATGGCAACGGCACTGAAAAAAATGACCGTTTTTCACACGTACGACCATTGTAGGATCTCCACTGTCACATGCTCAAAATTCAGATGCTGACTGGCAACTGACTCATATTTGTCAGGGTCATGTGATCCCTTTTGTGACCTTCTGACAAGTAAAGTTAATGGGGAAGCCAGATTCACTTAACAACCAGAAAGGGGAAAAATTCTGTCTCACTTAGCAACAGAAATTTTGGGCTTGATTGTAATCATAAGTCGAGGACTACCCGTATTAAATTTACATCCTGCCATTTCCTTAGAAATCAAAAGAAATGCACCTGGTGATCTTTCCTCATTTTATATCCACGATTCTGTGAAATAAGTCCAGTTGACTGAGAGCAATCAAATGGAAATCATCCAGTCAACTATCAAGTAGTACTTGAGTCCCCATCTTCCCAATGCTAATCCTAATCCAACATTTTAACTCTTGGCTCTCGTTTCCTAAAATATTAATATTCTGAATAGATTATGCATCAGGTTTATAGATTTCTGGAAGGATTTGATGAAAAGCAGTGAAAGTGAAGGCCAAATTCCAGCAAATCTTTAAAGCAAGAGATGGCCAAAAAAAGAAATTCAGGATCAAGATGAACGGGTCACAGCAGGAGAGAAATGTGGTAATCATAGTGCTCCAATTATTTCCTGAACTTCTCACCAAGGTAGGTAGCTACTAAATCAATTTTAGACCAAATTAAATTCAAAAATAGAACTATAGTGTGGGGTTGGATAGTCTTGTCAGTTTATTATTTTATTATTCAGCTTTTCCTTCATGGTTTTGCTATTTGCTGTCCAGAATTCTTTATCTTTGGGGTAACCTGTAAACACTGGTTGATAAATAAATAAAATTTAAAAATATAATCACCTCTTTTTTTCTAGTGGACATGCAACTTGTAGGAAAGAAAAAGTTAAGTAACAATATTATGAATACTATGCTAAAAGTTAGCTGGTGGCACTTAAGATTAAGGAGATGCTTTAGACTATGATTGCATTTGTTTGTTGTACTGGATTAATAAAAAAGTTTTTAGGGAATCGATTTAATGCACATGGACATATGATACAAGATGCTTAAGAAATATGTGGAATTGTTTTGGGATTTTATAATATAAAACTGAAAACTAAAATAAGGCATAGAGAGAAAATCCACTGGAATAAGTTCATAATGTGATAAATATTGGAATAAAGTAGTTCCCGGTTAGCTGAATCCTTGGCAATAAACCATACTGTCTCTAAATTCAGAATTTGGATTCTAGAGTCATTGACTCATCACAATTATAGGATTTCTTATGATGAGATCAAGAAAAAAGCCACTAAGAATGCTTAGTTACATTTAGATCTCCTTAACAAAATTCTCATGACAAAAGGAGGCTTTTGTAGACCATAGTGATGCTTATGAGATATTATTCAGGAGTTTTGGTTAGAACCGTGTTTCTCAATGTTGGCAACAACTCCTGTGAGTTGAAGTCCACACATCTTAAAGCTGCCAAGGTTGAGAAACATTGTGTTAGAAGATGGTAACATTTCAGAGATGAGCTTGTTTTCCTGCCATGACAACAGACCAGCCAATTCCAAGATTTTTTTTCAGTGGTATTAATCAGATGTTCATTGAAAGATAACGCTATTCTCTGGAAAAATTTCTTTCCTGTGTAATTACATGATTATCCTTAACTTACTCACCGAAGAAGACATGCAGAATAATAACATCCGTACAGTTTGTGCATAGCCATCTGATTATCATTCCTACTCATTCCTAAGATTCTTTTATTTTTATTTTATTTTGCTAGCTACCTTCCAGGACAAAATGGAACCAAGACCTCTGGGCAATATCCAAGTAAAAGCACCAAGCACCGCAGCACATGAACACGGCCAACACAGCAGATGTCCTCAGGACAATCGGCAACAGATCTCTGAGGCTTCACTTGGGTAGATTTTCCAGTCCAACCGGAGATGTTATACTGGACACAGAATCTATGCAAAGGCTGCTGGAGGGTTGGCCATCCTGAACAGTTTGGTATCAAATTCAAATCTGAGTTTCTACTCTCTACTGACTGCGTATCATTGATGAATGTCCTAAGATCCTAAGACAGATCCTTATGGAACTCTACCACTTGCTTCTGAACTAATTTTCCAAGCAACAGCAGTTGATAAAAAGTGCAAAGTCCTAATGGCCTGGCCTGACATTCTGCTACCTTGTGCAAAACACACTTTCTTGTACTCAAACATAAGCAATTCATCAGTTTCTCCAGAATGTAGCATGAGTTACATTTAAAACACTAGGAAATTATCTAATGCTTCAGCTTAAACCATTTTGAACGTAATTTGCATTCTCCTTTTTGCTCTTCAGTGTCTATCTATATCTATATATATATGAAGAGACAGAGAACAGTGTCTCTGAAAGACATAGTACAATGAGCATATATTATAGGATGGTTTTGATTCTGAACTTTTTCATCCTGAATTCTGAACAATGGACACTTATGAATCATTTGTGCCATAGAGTGCAGCCTTTTGAACGAGTAACAAGAGAAATCAGTTTTGCTAATATATTTCTCATCCTGGCGCTCAGAGTCATGCTGAGTTAAAAATACATACACAGAACTTGAAAGTTATAAGATCAAGTCAAACTCTTAAGGCACAGAGAAAGGATTGGAGAAACAATAAGTTGGGAAATTATTGTAAAGGTGATGGACTAGGATAGGCTTCTGTAAACTATTTTTCAGTCATGGAGAAATGGAAGATATTGATACTTATTTGTGAATTATCTATATATAATGGCCTCTAATAGTCAGTAGATCAGGGGTCTCAAAACCTGGCAACTTTAAGACTGCGGACTTCAACTCCCAGAATTCTTCAGCCAGCCATTCTGGGAGTTGAAGTCCACAAGTCCTAAAGTTGCCAAGATTGGAGTTCCTGCAATAGACAATGGAAGGTTCGTTCACCTCCAAAATGGCTCTTTGTTTAGTCTCTCCCTCTTACTTTTCAGAAGATTGTGACTTTTTTTTTTAAGAACACTTATAGAATTTTCCAATTCTCTGTTACAATCTCTTGCTATTTTATTTCAAACACTATATTTTTTATTAACCAGACTGCTAGTTTAAATGTGCATTTAAATGACACCAACTCGAGGGCATGATATTTTTTTAAAACAAACAAACAAACTACTCAATATTTTATATACATATACTTTTTACTGGGTGGGGCACTAAGTGGCATAGTGAATGTCCTAGGAATGAAAAAAAAAAGTCTGAGTTTTAGTACTCCCTTGAGTAGGAAAGCAGGACCAAGTAGTTGGAGAAACCTGGGCTAGTTCCATTCTCCGAACCCCAGGAAGAAAGCAAAAGTAAACCATTTCTGAAAATAAGATAAAAAAAAACTATCTAACCATGTAATCACCAGGACTGATTGACTTGAAGGACCATAAGCAGAAAGGGAGAAAAACTGCAAAGAAAGGAAAAATACAATAAAGATATTGACGGTCCTATGTCGTGCTCTGAAAAGGATTGCATTTTCCTTAAAAGTATCTTGAAAGGACAGGAACAGTGGGCACCAACACTGAATGAGTTTGTAGAGAACAGAAAGAAGAAGAAAAGAGATACAAGCTATGACATTTTTGCATGACATCAAATTACCTCCCATCGCCGGAGTATTTTGTGAATTGCCCTACTACGTTATTATTCATGCATGTAAATATTAACCGAGTCGCTACATCTCGCATTTCACACACACGCGTTTCCTTCCGTTTTATTTCTGCAGTGTCCTAACTGGAGAGCCTCAAATTAACTGCTGGCTCGCTCGTGCCCAGGACTATGAAATTAGTCCTGAAATTAAATAGCTCAATAGCACTAAGACATTCCCAACTACTCCAGCAAGCAATCACTCACCTCTAAGGTTAACAGGATAAAGGCTGGATAAAGAAACTACTCATTAGAGCTGCTTTACAAAGAAGCAATTATGCGACTTTATAAAGTGGTTTCAAATATATTTTGCAAACTATGACTCAAGACAATATTAGAGGCAGCAAATTACAGTACTTAGAAGAATTATCACCAAAGTAAAGAGACTCTTAATCTATAAAAAATATCAACAAAAGATGTAAATATGGACTCCTCTATGGGTGGCATATCTCCAAGGAAATATACATCTAATCTCGCAGTGTGTCGCCTCCAGTACCTGGGGAGAAGGTTAACAATTCAGAGCTGTTTCCTACAGCTATAGAATACATTTTGATGTAGATTTGCAGATATCAGAGACTTAAAATCTATTATATAATCATAGGGCAAGGGCAAGAAACCTGCGGATGTACTTTTCTGGGGAAAAGAACCGCAATGCCTGTTTCTTTTCATTTTAATCACTTTTGCACTGAGATTATGTTTTATTCTGGGCATTTGGTCTGACAGTGTTTTCCCTGTTAAAGACAAAATTGCAGGTTGCATTGCGTTAAACAGGGGACGATATATCATATATGGAGACCCGAGGAGGGCAGACAAAGAGGTAACTAGATTCTATCTGCCCTTTTGGGTGTCTTACGAGAGATGGGAAATGTTTTGATTTTAACAACTAGATTTCTAGTTCTAAAAATGGGAAATCACTTCCTCCTCCTCCTCCTCCTCCTCCTCCTCCTCCTCCTTCTCCTCCTCCTCCTCCAAAGTTTTGGGAAAGGCTTTAGGGCAGTGGTGGAGAACCTATGGCATGCATGCCAGAGGCGGCACGTGGAGCCCTCTCTGTGGGCACGCGCCATCACCCCAGCACATGTGGTCTCTAAAGGTTCGCCATCACTGGCCTAAGGCCAGCCAGCTCGGAGCTGCCATTGGGGAGCCCGCCATTCCACCCGCCAGAGACCCCCTGGATCTCCCCCAATCCTGCCCTGCCTGGCTCCCACAGGTGTCCGTCCCCATAAGCAATATCGAGATGGCCACGCCCACCCCGGCCATGCCCACCCAGTCTGCCATGACTACTGCAGCCACACCCATCCAGTGGCCATGCCCACCCAGTCTGCCACGCCCATTGTAGCTGCGCCCACCAAGTGGACCACACCCACCCGGCACCCGGCGATACATAAGTGGGTTTTGGGGTTGCAGTTTGGGCACTTGGTCTCTAAAAGGTTCTCCATCACTGCTTTAGGGTAACTTAATGCCATGTCTGCAATTGTCAATGTGCTGGGACCTTCTACAGGGAACAGATGTCCATGACAGCAACCAACAGATATCAGTGGCAGAGCACCCTTCTAGGATACAGGAACAATCTTTTTCAAAAAAAAAAAAAACCCTGACTAACTAGAAAAATTCCAGTTCGTTTTGGAATGGAATGTCTTGAGTCACCCACTAAAACTAACAGGCAGGCTAAGAGAAATGCTAAATGTTACTTAATGTCACTTACATTTGAAATTAATTAAAATTAAATGTGGTTAATAGGATTGCTCTCCTATCATATATTTAATAATCTCACCCTTTGTCATATTAACATTTAAGGTTTAACATCATCTTTTAGAGGTCTCAGGTCTTTTAGAGGTGTTTGAGTAGCAGTAGAAGGACGGTGGTACTCCAGAACTAGGCAGAAGACGGCATTTAGCGTTATCTAGTCAGGAAGTTCCTGGTTTGGATGAACTGTCAGCCTGTGGAACATTCTGCCACATGAGAAAGAGGAGGAGGAGGAGGGGGGGAAGGGAGGAGGGGGAGAAGGAAGGGGAGGAGGAGTTGGATTGAAGGAAGAATCTAGATAGAACAAGACCACATAGGGAATAAAAACATAGGGAGGAAGAAGAGGAGGACGAAGAGAAGGAGGGTAGCTATGAGTGTAATTTAATTAATTTAGTTAGCTCAACTGTATTCAACTGAAAATCCCAGGTCTGTTTATAAAAAGGAGGATTTCTCCTATGCCAACCATACAAAAAAAACAACAGTTTTGTTTGAAGATTCTCAACACTGAGAATTCTTGTTTATTTTTTTAAAAAAATAACATTGAATTAATGCAAGGGTTGAACAATCATTTTAATCTGTACTGTGTGATGCATCAGACTATCAAATTCAATTTGATGTCAGCAAAACTAAAATNGAAGCATGTAATAAATAAAACTTATACCAGTGCGCATCTCATCACGAGAAGTTTCTCACCATACACCAGCTTTAAACAGCTACTTTAACAATGCATTAAATCAGCTGAGCCGGCCGGCAGAGATTTCTTCCACAAATATTCTAATAGTCTTTGAATATAATATAGATAAGACATGCAAGAAACCTGAGGGGATCGATACGGTTTCCATCAAAAGGGGTTTCCTATAGTTTGAAAATGTTATTTATTTTTCATGCAAGGCATGTGCTGTGATCTTGCTCAAATAAAAAATAACCAGATATCAGTCGGTTTATAAAAACTGGAGGCAGTCAATTTACCCACATTTTTTTCTTAAAAAAATTACGCGAACAAGTACAGCAGGTAAGATGCTTCCAACCAATAAAACATGTTAGTGAGCACTTGCATATTCAGGCTGCTAAACCTGGCAGCAACTACAGGAAGTCCTTGACTTACAATGATTCATTTAGTGATTGTTCAAAATGACGACGGCACTGAAAAAAGTGATTTACAATAGTCTTCGCACTTACCCTTGTCGCAGATTCCTTTCAGTCATTTGATCAAAATTTGGGCATGTGTCCTGAGGTTATGTGATTGCCATTTACCCAATTAGATGCTGGCACATAGCCATCTTACCTGATCAGGTAAGACTGTAGATCAGAGTGGAAAATAGGGGGGGGGAATCCAGGAAGAAGACAGATTATGTCTGAATTGTGGGGTCCTTGGTGCTCTCTGAGCTTGGTAGTTTTCTTGCAGACGTTTCATTACCTCAACTAGGTAACATCGTCAGAGCTGAAACACCTGCCAAAAATGTCTGCAAGGAAACCACCAAGCTCAGTGACCATCTAGGACCCCACAGATCACACCTGAAGTACCAATATTATCTTTTCTCGGTATTTCTGAATTATTCCAAAATAATTTGGGCATGTCTTTCAAGAGTCAAATTTAACTTACAGAAGGCTTTGCACGTTGAATTTATATAGCACATGAAAACAGTCACATTCACCAAACAGAACTATCAAACAAAAAGTTCACATCACTGTTCTAGATATGTATATATATATATATGCTCAGGTAGATATATGCCTGTAAATTATCAGCATAACTAGATATTGCTCTCAAATTTTCTGTTTGTCTTGTATGTGTTATTTGGTTATTAGCCTCAATCAGAATTCAGGAGGTCTTTCCCCTATTTATGCATGTTTGGGAAAAATGAAGGCGTTCTGTTAGGAATTGAGGTTTACACAGGTGAGGTGGATCCTACTCTCCACTTTAAAAAGAGGATTCTTCTTCTTACACTTTTAAAATCAGGAAAAAATATCTATATCAGATAAAATATTTCCTTTACCATCATACCTGAAATATACAAATGCCCAAATGAAAGCCTAACAGGATCCAATCTGGGTCGGTTACCAGGACCAGACATTTGGACTCATTCTGGAGCCCATCTTCAGAGAACTTCTTAGATGGGCTCCAGCACAAGTCCAAAAGATCGGAAGACTAAACCTTTGGTCCCGGTGACTGAGCCAGATTGGATCCTGCAACATTATCCTGGGGCACATATATGGCGCATGTCCAAGATGGCGGACCTACCGTGGTTTGCTCCGTAGTGAGCTGAGCTGGCAAGTGAAAAACGGGGTGCTTTGGGGGGCGTTTTGGAGGCCCGCTGTGACTGGATGGGTGGGTGACCCCCGTTTCGACCTGCCATGGCCCGTTTGGGCCGTTTTCGGCCCGTTTTCGGCCCATTTTCGATCCGGGCCTGGCATATCCGACTGCAGCTGAGAGGACTTGGGCGGCCCGGGTGGTGAAGGGCCCGTTTTCGGCCCGTTTTCGGCCCGTTTTCGGCCCGTTTTTGGCCCATTTTCGATCCGGGCCTGGCACATCCGACTGCAGCTGAGAGGACTTGGGCGGCCCGGGCGGTGAAAGGCCCGTTTTCGGCCCGTTTTCGGCCCATTTTTGATCCGAGCCTGGCACATCTGACTGCAGCTGAGAGGACTTGGGCGGCCCGGGTGGTGAAGGGCCCGTTTTCGGCCCGTTTTCGGCCCGTTTTCGGCCCATTTTCGATCCGGGCCTGGTACATCCGACTGCAGCTGGGAGGACTTGGGCGGCCCGGGTGGTGAAGGGCCCGTTTTCGGCCCGTTTTTGGTCCGTTTCTGGCCTGCTTCGACCCGGGCCTGGTGCGTCCGGCTGCAGCTGGGAGGAGCCGGATGGCCTGGTGGTGGAGGCCCCGGCCCTGCTTCCCTCCGACCTCGCTCCCTGGCTCTCGGCCCTGGAGGGTCTAGCTCTGGCCCCGTTTTGACTCGGAAGATCTCGGAAGATCTCGGCCTGGACCTGGTCTTTGGCCGTCGGTGGCTCCGGTGTGGCCTGGACTCGGGCGGCCGGGCGGTGGAGACCCAGGCCCCGACCTGTTTTCGGCCCGTCTCCGGCCCGTTTTCGATCTGGGCCTGGTGCATCCGGCAGTAGCTGGGAGGATCCGGAC
>NW_015387595.1:273956-277111 GCF_001527695.2 Protobothrops mucrosquamatus
AACATATAACTTTATCACAAAAATAATTAAAATTCTTTGGCACTCTTGTATCTTTTCCATTAAACGTTATCAAGCAGTGACAATAAACTAACATCGGTCCAAGGCTGCCCAAATGCTGCTGTTTAAAAGAAGGCATTTGTCCCAGGGTGAGAGACATGAATTTTGTGTTTGCAGGGTCACAGGATCCCAAAGTGTTTTTTCCCCCTTTTTTCTTTTGCATTTTGTATTTCTTTTGTATTGAAGTAGAAACTATGTGTCTGAAAATTTGAACATGCAAACACATACCTCTATACTCTCCAAACATTAGATAAAGTTGTTTTGTTTTGTTTTTAATTTGGGACTTCTTAGCCATTTTGCATTCCAAATGCTATAGACCTGGCACAATAATAGAGCATAAGGATCCAGATTAGAATGCTTTCCATGATGCTTTTGAACTTCATGCAGAGTTTGCATGCAGAGAGCCAGTTTGATCTAGTGCAGAGGTCCCCAACTTTTTGGGCACCAGGGACCGGTTACGTGGAGAGAGGTTTTTCCATGGACCAGAGGAGGCGTAGTTTTGTGTGCTGCCTGCATCCTGTGGATGGGGCTTTGCTTGTTTGTGCGGCCCGGTTGCTGGCATGCTGCGGCCCGGTACCGGGCCACGGACCATGGGTTAGGGACCCCTGATCTAGTGGTTAAGGCACCGGGCTAGAAACCAGGAGATTGTGAGTTCTAGTCCTGCTAAAGCAGGAAAGCTAGCCGGATGATTTTGGGCCAATCAACAGAAAACAGTGAGTTATACTCCTGCCTTAAGCATGAAAATTGCTTGAGTGACTTTGGGCCAATGATCAGGAGGTGAGAGTTCTAGTCCTGCCTTGGACATGAAAGCTGGCTGGATAAACCTGGATAAGTCACTCTCTCTCAACCCAACCCACCTCACAGGATTGTTGTTGTGAGGAAGAAGGAATAAGAGACATATTTGCTGCCTTGTTTAAATAATAACAATAATAATAAAGACAGGGTATAAATTAATTAAATAAAGGTTATGGGGCAATGAGAATTCCCCACTTCACTTCTGCAGAGTCTGTCTATCAAAATGCTGGTTTAGATTTGAACCCATCGTTTTCAATTTGTTGGACACAAGCAGGTTGATAACTTATTATAAAGAGGCTTCATTTTTATAGTTTATCTAAAAAGCATTTTTTGATAATTTTACACTTCTCAATTCTGCACAATGGATCACAAAACTGATCAGAAGGTGAAACTAGGTGTAATGAACAAATTGTCAATCAACTTCTTTCCAATGAAATCAACTGGCAAGTGGCTACAGAAGGCAGTTTCCAAAGAACTGTAAATCTATAAATACCCAACTTAACCATGTTTAACCATCTGTATANGAAGCATGTAATAAATAAAACTTATACCAGTGCGCATCTCATCACGAGAAGTTTCTCACCATACACCAGCTTTAAACAGCTACTTTAACAATGCATTAAATCAGCTGAGCCGGCCGGCAGAGATTTCTTCCACAAATATTCTAATAGTCTTTGAATATAATATAGATAAGACATGCAAGAAACCTGAGGGGATCGATACCGTTTCCATCAAAAGGGGTTTCCTATAGTTTGAAAATGTTATTTATTTTTCATGCAAGGCATGTGCTGTGATCTTGCTCAAATAAAAAATAACCAGATATCAGTCGGTTTATAAAAACTGGAGGCAGTCAATTTACCCACATTTTTTTCTTAAAAAAATTATGCGAACAAGTACAGCAGGTAAGATGCTTCCAACCAATAAAACATGTTAGTGAGCACTTGCATATTCAGGCTGCTAAACCTGGCAGCAACTACAGGAAGTCCTTGACTTACAATGATTCATTTAGTGATTGTTCAAAATGACGACGGCACTGAAAAAAGTGATTTACAATAGTCTTCGCACTTACCCTTGTCACAGATTCCTTTCAGTCATTTGATCAAAATTTGGGCATGTGTCCTGAGGTTATGTGATTGCCATTTACCCAATTAGATGCTGGCACATAGCCATCTTACCTGATCAGGTAAGACTGTAGATCAGAGTGGAAAATAGCGGGGAAAAAATCCAAGAAGAAGACAGATTATTTCTGAATTGTGGGGTCCTTGGTGCTCTCTGGGCTTGGTGTTTTTTTTGCATATGTTTCATTACCTCAACTAGGTAACATCATCAGAGCTGAAACACCTGCCAAAAATGTCTGCAAGCAAACCACCAAGCTCAGTGACCATCTAGGACCCCACAGATCACACCTGAAGTACCAATAGTATCTTTTCTCGGTATTTCTGAATTATTCCAAAATAATTTGGGGATGTCTTTCAAGAGTCAAATTTAACTTACAGAAGGCTTTGCACGTTGAATTTATATAGCACATGAAAACAGTCACATTCACCAAACAGAACTATCAAACAAAAAGTTCACATCACTGTTCTAGATATGTATATATATATATATGCTCAGGTAGATATATGCCTGTAAATTATCAGCATAACTAGATATTGCTCTCAGATTTTCTGTTTGTCTTGTATGTGTTATTTGGTTATTAGCCTCAATCAGAATTCAGGAGGTCTTTCCCCTATTTATGCATGTTTGGGGAAAATGAAGGCGTTCTGTTAGGAATTGAGGTTTACACAGGTGAAGTGGATCCTACTCTCCACTTTAAAAAGAGGATTCTTCTTCTTACACTTTTAAAATCGGGCAAAAATATCTATATCAGATAAAATATTTCCTTTACCATCATACCTTAAATATACAAATGCCCAAATGAAAGCCTAACAGGATCCAATCTGGGTCGGTTACCAGGACCAGACATTTGGACTCATTCTGGAGCCCATCTTCAGAGAACTTCTTAGATGGGCTCCAGCACAAGTCCAAAAGATCGGAAGACTAAACCTTTGGTCCTGGTGACTGAGCCAGATTGGATCCTGCAACATTATCCTGGGGCACATATATTCACCTTGATTGGATCATTCATAAAAGCTTAACACTTACCTTTTACGGTGCAATAATGTGACTCCTCCTCCCTTACACACGCCGTGGTTCACCACACAAAAGGTCAAATACGTGAGATAGAATTCTAAGGCAACAAGATTTCATGTTAACGCTCCTCAGATCAAACCTGCAAAAGTACAAATAATAAATTTAGGAAA
>NW_015387595.1:277188-312634 GCF_001527695.2 Protobothrops mucrosquamatus
AACATATAACTTTATCACAAAAATAATTAAAATTCTTTGGCACTCTTGTATCTTTTCCATTAAACGTTATCAAGCAGTGACAATAAACTAACATCGGTCCAAGGCTGCCCAAATGCTGCTGTTTAAAAGAAGGCATTTGTCCCAGGGTGAGAGACATGAATTTTGTGTTTGCAGGGTCACAGGATCCCAAAGTGTTTTTCCCCCTTTTTTCTTTTGCATTTTGTATTTCTTTTGTATTGAAGTAGAAACTATGTGTCTGAAAATATGAACATGCAAACACATACCTCTATACTCTCCAAACATTAGATAAAGTTGTTTTGTTTTTAATTTGGGACTTCTTATGTTTTTTAATAGACAGATCTTAGCCATTTTGCATTCCAAATGCTATAGACTTGGCACAATAATAGAGCATAAGGATCCAGATTAGAATGCTTTCCATGATGCTTTTGAACTTCATGCAGAGTTTGCATGCAGAGAGCCAGTTTGATCTAGTGCAGAGGTCCCCAACTTTTTGGGCACCAGGGACCGGTTCGTGGAGAGACATTTTTCCATGGACCGAAGGGTGTGTGGTTTTGTGTGCTGCCTGCATCCCGCGGATGGGGCTTTGCTTGTTTGTGCGGCCCGGTTGCTGGCATCCTGCAGCCTGGTACCAGGCCACGGACCAGGGGTTAAGAACCCCTGATCTAGTGGTTAAGGCACCAGGCTGGAAACCAGGAGATTGTGAGTTCTAGTCCTGCTAAAGCAGGAAAGCTAGCCGGATGATTTTGGGCCAATCAACAGAAAACAGTGAGTTATACTCCTGCCTTAAGCATGAAAGTTGCTTGAGTGACTTTGGGCCAATGATCAGGAGGTGAGAGTTCTAGTCCTGCCTTGGACATGAAAGCTGGCTGGATAAACCTGGATAAGTCACTCTGAACCCAACCCACCTCACAGGATTATTGTTGTGAGGAAGAAGGGAATAAGAGACATGTTTGCTGCCTTGTTTAAATAATAACAATAATAATAAAGACAGGGTATAAATTAATTAAATAAAGGTTATGGGGCAATGAGAATTCCCCACTTCACTTCTGCAGAGTCTGTCTATCAAAATGCTGGTTTAGATTTGAACCCATCGTTTTCAATTTGTTGGACCCAAGCAGGTTGATAACTTATTATAAAGAGGCTTCATTTTTATAGTTTATCTAAAAAGCATTTTTTGATAATTTTACACTTCTCAGTTCTGCACAATGGATCACAAAACTGATCAGAAGGTGAAACTGGGTGTAATGAACAAATTGTCAATCAACTTCTTTCCAATGAAATCAACTGGCAAGTGGCTACAGAAGGCAGTTTCCAAAGAACTGTAAATCTATAAATACCCAACTTAACCATGTTTAACCATCTGTATATATACACACAAACAGGATGGATGGATGGACGGACGGACGGACGGACGGACGGACGGACGGACGGACGGACAGATAGATAGATGCAATATATTTTAAATAAAGTATACTGTCATGTCCTCAGTTTTCTTTTCCACAATAAAAGAGACAAACATATCCATTTACTTTTTCCTTGCAAATATAAGACAAATGTAAGGTATTATTACCAATCAAGGGAACATCGCTGGAGAGTGATAGTTAACCTCCTGTTTTTACAATCAAGATCACAGGTGTATGTATGCGCATACCAAAGATCATTTTTTTTCTGGGTTGGAAAAGTTTCCTGGAATTTTTTAACCACAGGTGGGATAAAAGTAGTTTTGATCAAAACAGCCATAGGAAAAATAGCCTTCTATCTCCCCATAGACTCACTTCAGAGTCTCATAGCGGCATTTCATTCCAAAAAAATCAAGTTTCTCAATTCATCTAGTTTGATTGGGGAAAATCCATCAGCCCTCTTGAGAAACATTGTACCCTCGTGATCTCAACATTTGGCTAATGACAATACCATTACCATAAAAATAATAAGTACAAATGTGTAAAGCTAATTTGTTGATTTTAAATTGCATTCATCCCCCAACCACAGTACAATTAATAAAACATGCACTTAAATCCTTAAAAAGGCACACTTTTAAAATAAAAATATGCATACCTTTGCTTAAAAGTATTTTTCAGCCACAGCTACAATGGTTGATAAAATAGTTTAATATTTTGTATCAACTCAGCCTTGGGGTTTAAGCCAAGAATTCATGGTTTAGGATAAGGTGTGTTATACAACTTGTGCCTTACAGTGGTAATGTAAATCTAGCCTCAGTTTATCATTTTTAGCTCATTTTAATGTGATGTCCATACAGCAAGATTTCTGCTTATTAAACGGATCCATCAGTATTTTTGAAGATTTCATCTCAAAAAATAGAATAATCAGAAGCAAAATTCCCACATCTGATGTGGAATGCTTAAGCAAGAAATCCATAACTTTTAATATGATGAGATTGTCCAGTTAAAGGGGATGGATTTTTTCCAATATACTTGCTAACAAACAGTCCAAGTATTCTGTATCAGCACATTCCTTTTTTTCTATTCTTTGAGACTCATGCACTTAATTTAACAGCCATACGCAACTCTGTATTTTAAAAAACAACAACAATGCAAATAAGACAGGAACACATGATGGGCTGGTATCTTAAACAGGAACAAAAGGCACACTACGATGCTAGCCTATCAATCCAGCTATGCATTTTGTTTTGGTTTTTGACCAATTTGCACATACTCCCACTAGCTTGCACAGCCTTGCAAACAAAGTTTCTACAGACTAAAACAAGAAAAGTGGAGACAAAATGAATAACATGCGATTGATATGAGCAATACATTTGGGAGCTATCTCCACCATCCATAACATAGTAAAAAAATAACAGATTGGAAGGGACCTTTGAGGTCTTCAACTTCCTGCTCAAACAGGAGATCCTATATCATTTCAGACAAATGGCTGTTCAGTCTCTTTTGAAAACCTCCAATGATGTAACACCCACAACTTCTAGAAGAAAGTTGTTCCACTGATTAATTTTTCTCAATGTCAGCAAATTTCTCCTTAGTTCTAGGTGGGTTTTCTCCTTGATTAGTTTCTATCCATTGCTTATTGTCCTGCCTTCAGGTGCATTGGAAAATAGGCTGACCCCCCCCTCTTCTTTATGGCACCCCCTTAAATATTGGAACATTGCCTAGTCCTTCTTTTCACTAGACTAGATATACCCAGTTCCTGCCACCACTCTTTGTATGTTTTAGTCTCCAGCTCCTAATCATCTTTGTTGCTCTTTTCTACACTCTTTCCAGAATCTCAACATCTTTTTTATATTGTGGAGACCAAAGCTGGATGCAGTATTCCAAGTGTGGTCTTTCAAAGCTATTATAATGCGGTACTAACACTTCACGTGTTCTTGATTCTATCCCTCTGTTAATGTAGCCTAGGAGTGTGTTGGTTGTTTTGGCAGCTAAGTGTAGAAAGTTTTAATAATGAGGTGTTAAATGATATTCTCTATCACATAATGGCTCATGGAACTGCATTCAAGAAGCATATAAGATCAGACAGGAATGTAAGGATGCTGAATTTTATAGACTACTTATTCTATGAGGACTTTCTTTAGTCCACAGACCTATGCTGAGTTCCGCACTCCAACAGCAATTTCAGTGTCTCAAGTAGATGCTAAATTTTAAAAAGGCATTACTTTTCATTTGCATTTTCACTTAATGCTAATGCAGTCGCTTGTCAGTGGATGTAAACATAAGTGGAGACCACAGTTTATTTTTACACCTCCCTGAGCCCTGATACTGGTGACTTTTCTTAGATTAGTCTATCTGTGTTTCTTTTGCTTCCTGAGATGTTTTAGACCGATTCCCCCTGACGCTGCCCTCTCCATCAAAATAATTCCAGACCTTTCCGACATTTTACCAACACCTCAAAGACAGGAATGGCTTCTGACTTTAATGAGAAAGTTCAGTTTGGGGAAAAAAATTCAAATAATGATAATATAATCACCTCTTCAAGGTTGACTAAGGGTAATAATTTTTGGCCTTGTTCACACTGTTATTTTGTACTCCTTTCTGATAAAAAGAAATGAGGGGGAGAGAGGGAGAGAGAGAAACAGCAGGTTTGAATGCAGGTTTATCCTGCACTCAAACCTTCCATGTGTTTTCCCACATCGGTGCCACTGTGTCACAAAATCAGTGCCTTCATTAGGAAGGTACAGATTGAACTTTCCTTCAGAAATTAAGATTGAACTCTCTGAGAAACACAGATTGAACTTTCCTTCAGAAATTGAGAGAAGCCAAAACTGGAAAAAGTAACTACAGTATATCTATCAAAGCAGAAATCTAACCAAATTTCTTCCCTTAAACACAACCTGTCACATCACAAGGCAGGCTGGGAATATGTCTTTGGAAGAAAAAAGAAAGAAACAGTTACAAAATGATTCAAATGAAAACAAGCAGGTTCATTATCCAATGTTTCAAACAAGGAACCAAAAGAGAATAAAGGCTTAACCTAAGTGTCACACGTAAACCATGGCTTAACTCAAGGAACATATCTAATTAGGGTTGGGTTGGATGCAGTCTCCATCACCTTCTGTCCACAGGGTTTCTCTCTGAAAAGAAATATATCATAAATTCTTCTCTTTGATTGGTACAGGTAATCCTCGGCTTATGACCACAACTGAGTCCAAATTTTCTGTTGTTACGCGAGACAGTTGGAAAGTGAATTTTGCCCCATTTTACGACCTTTTTTGACACAGTTGTTAAGTGAATCACTGCAATTCTTAAATTAGTAACACGGTTGCTAAGTAAATCTGGCTTCCCCGTTGAATTTGCTTATCAGAAGGTCGAAAAAGGTGATCACATGACCCCCAAAACCCTGGGACCCTGCGACCGTCATAAATATGAAACAGTTGCCAAACGCCTGAATTTTGATCATGTCACCCTGGAGATGCCGCAACGGTTGTAAGTATAAAAAATGGTCATGTCACTTTTTTTCAGTGCCGCTGTAACTTTGAATCGTCGTCACTAAATGAGCTGTTGTAAGTCAAGGGCTACCTGTAATTTAAAAAGTCTTTGGAAAGCTTACTACATTTGTGATGATCAGTCTGGCTAAATTGAGGCATCTATTTTCTTCCACTTGTATATTCATTTTTTTAGTTAGTTCTAAAGGTCACTGTAAAGTTTCAGACGTGAACGCGACCTCGAGGGCCTATCCTTGCCTTACAGATGCTGTGGGCAGACTACGTGCATTTGTGATAATTGAAGCATACCACAGAGGCAGGTTTCTTAGCGTGCCAGATTCTTGACTGCTTTATGGTACTCTTTTGTGACGCTGGATTCATTGCCCCATTGAGCGACTTCTGAATTTACTCCTGATTTATGCTGGCATAAATGTCATAATTTGGTTTACGAGTTGAGAGTTGTATATTTTTGAGAATCTGAACTGAAGTTTCCTTTCCAGGGCAATTTATTAGAGCGCGCTCATTTAGCGGTGAAAGGGAGGTGGCCAGAATGGGCCCATGCCAAGAGAAAGCTGGTCCAACCACGAAGCAAAATCTCGGAGGAACTGGCGAGGGAGTAAATACGCAAAATTAATTTAAGATAATAATCAAAGCCCTGTCTTCATATGCTAGATTGAACAGCTGCATTGTGATAATCCAATCTTACTCGAACTGCCTCCACCTTGGAGTAAACGTAGAATGGAAAATTAAAACAGAAAATCCCTTATTGAACAGAGATCACTTTTATTAAGGTTAACTTAAAGTTGTATCAATGGCTGTAGTAGCTCAGCATTGTCTAAAATATACATAGCAACAATTGGAGTGGTTTCCAGTCCGAATCTGGGAAGATTTGGTCCCTTTGAAAGCAGAGTAGATGCCCTCCCATTGAGTTTAAAGAACATAAGTAGGAATTCTTTGATGTAGATCAGGGGTCTCCAAACTTGGCAACTTTCAGACTTGTGGACCACAACTCCCAGAATTTCTCAGCCAGTCATGGAATTCTGGGAGCTGAAGTCCACTAGTCTTAAAGTTGCCAAGTTTGGAGGCGGCTGGTGTAGATCTTTGCAGACTTTATCCTTAGGGATAAAAGAATGCCCTCTTATGTACAATAGGAATAAATCTCTTTCATGATATTGATGTGCCAGTAAACCTCGGAGATAACTGCAAACATTCCAGATCCTAGGTTGGAATGTACCCTCCCAAGCCATTTTCCAAAAATGGTCACTGTTCTTCTGCTTTGGAATAAGATCTGGGATTGATTGCCTGCAATTACTCAGCTCTGAATACTGGCTAAGATCCATCAATCACATGCTACAATTGAAGAGACATAAAACTGAGTTATTACCCTCCATTGTTATTTTTATAAATGTCGCAGCCCACTGTTTTCCTTTCCATTTCTCCTTCATTTGTTCCCTCTCAGCCTACTTTCAACGGATATACTCCTACAAGCTTTGGGTACAACAGAAATTCACAGTTAGCTTAAGCTGGAGTCTTGCAAGTATTGGATTCTGGTACCAGCATTTTTTATGAAAATAGTTGGGGGGACTGCAAAAGGAAAAGAATTTGCTTCTCCTCTTTCCCTAAATTCTACTTTAAATAAAGAGAATTCTTTACTGCCACCTCTGGATGGCAGAGAAATAGAATAGAATAGAATAGAATAGAATAGAATAGAATAGAATAGAATAGAATAGAATGGAATGGAATGGAATGGAATGGAACGGAACGGAACGGAATGAAACGGAACGGAACGGAACAGAACAGAACAGAACAGAACAGAACAGAATAGAATAGAGCTGGAAGGGACCTTGGAGGTCTTCCAGTCCAGCCACCTGCTCAAGCAGGAGGACCTATACCATCTCAGAGAGACATATTTTCCAGATTATATTAATTCATAGCCTCTTTCAAAAATCAGCAAGATGTTCATGTATTTACTTCTGGCTTTAAGCAAAACTGTTCCATGTGGGGGGGAAAAAGTTTGTAAAATCAGTTTGGTTGTATAATGACCCACTTGACTTACAACCATAATAGGCAGGCTCAGTACAGTTGTAAGTTGAGAATTACCTCTAACCTGGTCTTCTCCAGATATGTTGGACAGCAATTCCAAGAGTTCACAGTTACCATTCTGGGTGTTGAAACCATAAAGTTCACAGTTAAAAATCTAGATGACACCATGTTTGGAAAACTGGTTTAATTATAATAAACAGGATCTACTACCAATAAAGGAGAATATTTATAGCTTAGGGTTGAAATGAGAGGTGCTTGGTACTCTCTGAGCTTGGTTGGTTTTCTTGCAAACGTTTCATTACCCAAACTATGTAACATCATCAGTGTTAATTCCTGATGATGTTATCTAGTTTGGATAATGAAACGTCTGCAAGAAAACAACCAAGCTCAGAGAGCACCAAGGACTCCCCAGTAATTACTACAAATGTTAGATCAAATTTTGCTGCATATTCCTACAATGACGTCAGTTTAGGTTGAATCCAAAAATGTTGCCATGGTTTGATTACCAAATGGTCTACTTAATGATATTACATAACTGTCTCAACCTCCCCCATCCCGGGGTCTCCTGATACATCTTGGATTACAGAAATGATCACTTCCCATGCAGTTCGTAGAAGATAGGAACTGCAGGATTTAGGATGATGAAATTGCTTCCTTTCCCTTCCCCCCCCCCCAAAAAAATCATAAGAGCTCTGCTGGATCGCACAACCACAGTGTCATGTTTCCAGCAGAAGCCACACAGATGGTTCTGAAGCTCCCAGCAGGACACCCAATCAATACCCTTTCTCTGCTGTTCTTTCCACCCCCAGCTATGTCCTGAATCTGGGGATTCCACTTAGTTATCATCACTAATAGCTGTTGACAGATCTATCTTCTTTCGTTATTTTTTCTAATTTCTTTTTAAAGCAGCTATCTGAGCACTCAGCTACCAGTTGGAGGGCAACTTTTCCTAAGATGATAATTGTGGAGAGAAGGCTTAAATGCCTGCCTTTCTTCCATGCAGTAGTACCAATGACAATTGCCTCTCCTGCAGCACCTGGTATTTAATTATAATATTCATCTAATTAGCATAATGCAATATTCCGCAGTTGCTCTGGGAATCATTTCATGAACTAGGGGTCACTGAAGACCGCCGTCCTCCTCCGTAGCGGCCCCTACACTTTGGAGCCACCTGAATCTTCCCTGCTGATATTTCATAAGGCAGCAAAGGCCATATGATTTAATCAGGTGTTGTGATGGATGTGCTGTCCTCTTATTGTTCTTTATATTTATGGTTGAGTTTGGCTGGAAGGGATTGAGTTCTGTGTTTTTAATCTTGCAGTTGGAAACAGCCTAAAATTGTACAAAGAGGGTGGTCTATAAATATCATAAAATGAATAAATGCATAAAGAAAAGTTTCCCTTGTAGTGATCATCATGCTCTGTTCCAATTCGCCCTTCACACCCTTCTCTTTCTTTGGAAGGAAGGTGGGAGGAAGGATGATAACCAATAGCTGAAATGCCCATAGGCATCCACATATGAAGGAAGTGATGTCCTGTGCACCACAGCATTGTGTCATTTCTGCAACAATGTCATAAGATATGTGGCATCATCCCTAGTATTGATCACCCATACCCTGGTGTTTCTCAACCTCAACAAGTTTAAGAGGTGTGGACTTCAAAGCCTAGAATCTCCCAGGTTAGGACAATAGAGGTCCTAACTATACAAATAGCTGAGGATTCATACTCTTATTCCTGTTATACTTTTTTAAAGTATCTGGTAGGGAAAAAATTAAGTGGCATGGTATATCAATTGGCTTAATCACATTTATTATCCTACTTAGACTGCTTTTCCACCAATAGAGAGCCAGGTTCCTTGTATGGCCATAAACATTCTGGGTTAAATCCATGAGTTTCTAATGATTAATTAAAATCCAATATACTATAGCAAACTTTAGTACAGCATCAGGATAGAAAAAAGTTGCTTTCCTCAGAATTCCCAAAGTCAGGAAAAACATAATACCAAGCCATAATATATATTGTGTTGGATTAAATAAGCTCATTGCAGCTTTTTCAACAAATTATGGTTTAGTAGAGTTAGTTGTGAAACCATCTCAGCTAGAAGGTGTTTTAGTGAACTCTGAAAGAAAACACAGGTTAATGTATATGAAGAAGACATCTCTGAAACCCCAAATCAAAGAGAAGTCCTAAACAATGCTATGCCTGAAAGAATAGAGTCCAGTGATAGAGCATATAGAAAGTCCTTTGACAAATTCTGTTTTGTTTTGTTTTTCTGGAAAAGATACTTGTCTAAGAATCTACAGATTTCCTTCAAGTTAGTGAAGAGCAATGATGAACTATTGAGATCAGTTGTTTATAAGAAAATATTCTTATATCCCCATCCCACGTTTTCATGTTATGAGCCTCAAATGCAGTATTTTGATAGAATTATTCCAAATGGGTACATGTAATTCCTTGTGCTGTGCAATCATGCGGCTTAAACACATGGATGAACCAACCGGCTTATGATCTGGATGTCCTCAAAGAAGCATATTTTGGAAAAACATAAGGGAAGACAAGTTTTGCAATAGTGGCGAATATCTGTAGCTCAGGTGTAGGATGAGGGTGAAGTTTTGTTCTCCAAGCTTGTGGGTTGGTTTCCGAATGTTTCATTACCGGGCTAGGTCACATCCTCAACGGAGTCTAGGGGATGTTCTTCTGTCAGTGTTCTTCTGTTTATAAGGGCTTCGTGTGGTAGACCCATCATAAGACCTACTAACCACATGAAGCCCTTATAAACAGAATACTGACCCTGACACCCACTAAAACTCTGCTGAAAAGGTTACCTAGCCAGGTAGCGAAATGTTCAGAAACCAACCCATAAGCTCGGAGAAGACAAGTTTCTCAAGAGTTACTAGCCATTGGGTTACTACTGCTGCTTTTAGGATCAACGCCAATATACCTCTGAATTCCAGCTGCTGGGAAACAGTAGGAAGAGAATACTAGTTTTCTCTATTGTTGTGGACATCTCAGAAGCCTCTATCAGAGCCTTGTGGGAAATATCCCTGACTAGATGACGGTGATACAGCAGGACTCTCTGTTCAACCGTCACCCCACTTGGGGGAAGGATTTAACAAATCTGTCTCCCACCGTTCTTTCATCCAGTTTACTTTCCCTCCTAGTCATTTATTCCCAGGTTCAAAGGCAATCAACAAATGAATAATTTCACATTTTCAAACCATTACATTATTTGTTGCTTTTTTTATCAAGAGTAACTTTTGTAAAAAGGTAAAATCTCTTTGCATATTGACTGTCAACTCCGCACAGATGTAATGGCACCAGCCACTGCACCACAAGATGAAATAAAAATTAAATTGTAGTTGGGGGCTTTTAAATCAACTCAATTAAAATAAAGAGATTCTTGGCTTGATATAGGGAAATATTTGTATTTCCAATTCTATTTGTTAATACATTGACATATGTGCTATTTTTTAAATGTAGCACTAAGTGCACTTTCTGTCAATGCCATAGATTTTTTAATAGACTGAGAAAATGCATTTCATTTCTTCTTATTTTCCTTCAATACATCATTTGGTTCTGCTTTTTGCCTGCATGAAATTCATTTTCTAATGGAAATATTTGTTTTGTAAATCAAATATGTATTATGCACAAAATGCAAAGCACAAATTAAATTATGTTAATGAAATGAAAGAGATATGAAATGCATATTTCATGGACAAAACATAACCTCAGCAAACAACCATTTCTTGATAAAATCTTTAAACACAATCTCATTCTGTGACAGACATATTGTTAAAGCAGATAGCACCTCATTTAAATGGTTTCCTTTAATATTAGTGCTTAGTATATAATTGTAAATAACTTTTGGGATGAAAAACCAATAATGAAATACTGTCTTTAATAGTTTGCTATTGATGTCAGCATAAAATTTGTAGTAGTTGAATATTGGAAATTGGGAGTGTGAACACAATATAGTCAAAAGCTGTGAATGATTGCATATTTAAATAGAGCTGACTAAGGCAAAGATGTTATAGATATTAGTAATAGGCAGAAAATTATGCTGACCTAACATTATTTGACAAAACCCACTGTTTTAAATTATATATTGGTTATACTTAATGAATAATAGATTGTGTAGGTGTTGATTCTCTGATCATAATGCTGATGACACTATACACGCAGGATATTTTTCAGTCATCCATCTGACAATAAAATAGGTGGCCATCACAAAAGGAATCATAGAATAATATACATTATGTATGCCCCACATAAATCAAGGATGAAACCACACCTTTGTGTGCGGTATGGGACTCTAAACTACCATGTGGAAGAATGGCACAGTTCAACGACTCAGAAACAAAATTGTAGGGCAAAAGAATGTGAATTAGCAATACATACAAAGTATATATTGTTTTGTCTTCAGCTGACAAGGGATGGAGGGAAGCATAATCATGAGCAGTTATGAAAAGGATTTGTAGTATTTTGAAATGACACAGATAAAGGCAATAGTCTCAACATTTAACTATGCAGAGACTTTGCGTGCCAGGTGCCAGGCTTTGAACTACCATGCCAGCAATGGAGAATCCCAAATAGTATTTGCACTTCATATGTATTTGCCATGACACACTGTATAAATGGGACATAGTGCCCTCCCCTCAGTATGACTGTGGGGGTCCCACATCAAACTGTAGATCACATTGTGACTAGCTGTGAGGGCATAAACCAGTCCAGTCTCTGATTTTTTTCATATAAATGATGCTGAGCTTCAATGGTTAGATGGCTTAAGACAGTGATGGTGAACCTTTTAGAGACCGAGTGCCCAAACTGCAACCCAAAACCCACTTATGTATCGTTGGGTGCCGAGTGGGCATGGCCCATTGGGTGGGCATGGCCCAATTGGGAGGGTGTGGTCCATTGGGAGGGTGTGGCCCATTGGGAGGGCATGGCCCATTGGGAGGGCGTTGCGTGGTAATGGCAGACTGGGTGGGACTAAAATGTTCAATCAATCAATTCTGACTTTGCGAGTTCTTTTTTTTCCCCGCGAGAAGTTGAAATCGATTGATTGGACCTTTTTTTTTTTTTGCACACAGTGGCGGAGGCCTAAAGCGAAAAAGTTTTATAAAACCCAGCTGAAGGCGTAGGACTGGGGCAACGGCACGCGTGCCCACAGAGAGGGCTCTGAGTGCCACCTGTGGCACACGTGCCATAGGTTCGCCACCACGGGCTTAAAAGGTCTTTTTAACATTCATATGTTATTGTGTGTTTTTTTAATCTAGGCGAAATGTTAATATGTCATTTATTAATCTAAGAGACTTTGCAGTGGGAAAATCTCACAACAGAGAGTCAGCGTGGTATAGTATTTAAGGTATGGGATCACACCTCTTTACCATCCTTGCCTTTGTTTATTGATTTATTTTTTATTGTTGTTAATATTTAATATCTTATTATTCATTATTTTAATGGTAAGCCATCCAGAGTCTCTTTGCAGAGTGAGATGGATGGCAATAAATTTGATAAATTAATCCACTTAAGCCAATCATTTCTCCCAACCTTACAGGGTTTTTCAAGGATCCAAACTTTATGATGGAGAGCTTGATCATATAACACCTGAATAAACTGATGCTTTAGTTAATGGTACTATGCGGGTAAATAGGATACTTCAAAGGCAACCCTCCTCATTTCTTTCATCTATTTTTCTTACCACAGGAAAAAAAAACCTTGTTTCCTGTAGTTCCATTGCTCTTTGTGGGTAGAATTGAAAGTCAAGTTCTGGTTGAAAGCAAAACTCCCATCTCATGGCTAAAATGGAAATTGGAGAGAGTTACCAAGGTTGCCTGTAAAATTCAGCTCAAGCACACTGACAATTCCGGTTTGATTAAAGAAAATAAACAAACAAGAACGATAACTACTGCAATTTCCGAAGTCAATATCTACAAGCTTGAGTGGACCAAATTAAGCCACAGTCCTGAAGTAGCCACCTTCTTGACCTTGCAGGCTGAAGAGCAGCACACACTTTTTTGTTCCCCTTCTAACATGTGAAAAAAATGCAAAACCATACACATACATACATACATACATACATACATACATACATATATATATATATATATATATATATATATATATATATATATATGATAAAACCAAAAAATAACGATATATATAAACGATATATATAAACCCCTAGGCCTCTACTCCTCTCCAGCCAACCCAGATTACAGAAGGATGCTTTTAATGGCTCTAAGCACAAGTCATCTTTTACAAAGCAAAACAAGGCTAACAAAATACGGTAATTCAACCTTTGAGCTGCATTTTCCTCCATGGGGAAGTCAGAGACCTAGATCCCGTCGAAGCCAAAAGGCTAAACTAGAGGGTAAGAAGACCAACTGCGACTCATTGAATGACTTGAGCCTCTGTTTAAAACCCATATTTATGCATGATTTTTCCTTGGCAAGCTATTAAATGCCAAAAGGTAGTGCAAACGGGCAAAGAACAAGGGGAAAAACTCCAAGGGGCCAGTAATCCCTCAGAGCTTGTGGAAGCCTCAGGAAACGTCTACTTGGCATCTTGTAATGAGAGTTCAAAATTCCTCTCATTAGCCAAAGTAGACCAGGTGGAGACTGGGGGGGTGGATTCCAAGCCATCTGCTCACACAGCAAAAGACATTTACATTTGTTTATCCCCCCTCCCTGTACTTATTAGGAGAAGAGCTGCACTTCATTGTGTTAGATAGACTAGGGCTTTTTCCTCTCTCTGGCCCACGTTCCTCTTTATCTCATGCATACCAATGTCAGATCCGAATTTCTCTCCAAACGCACACGGAAGCAGTTGGAACAAACAACAAGGGTTAAAATGTTGGTGGTGAAATTAGGACTGTTCAGAGAAAACTTCCAGCGTTGTTGTTGTTTTTTCCCCTACCAAGTTTCATTCAATTTGGTGAACCCACAGGAGCCTAAGAAGGCTTCCGGGTGATGGGAAGAGGCACGAGAAAGGGATTGTTTGTTTGTTTGTTTATTAAATGTATTGGCTGCTGAAGGCCACACAAGACAGACTTTGTGGTACCAACAACATGAGTTGTACTATTGTTGTACTTGCTAACTAACATAGTTATTTTGCATTTTAATTTGACCTATTTTTCTCTCTTTTAAATGAGGTTAATGGTTTACCAAACCACCACGCATCTTACCACAGGGTAACGCTGGGTTGCTTGCAATATTAAAAAGATAAATCTGTACAAATAAAATAGTACCAAAAATACGATACGCAACTAGCTAAAGGATGGGGAGGGAAGGAGTAGGATAAGTGGGAGGGGGGATTTGTTATTAATCTATCAACCACCCACAATGGGAAGCTCCCCCTTCCCGCTTGGAGCCCCAAGCCAACTGGAAGAGCCAGGTTTTTAAGTTCTTGTGGAAGGTCAGCAGGATAGGAACCAACCTCATGTAGGGAGCCAAGATGTTCCAAAGGACAGGAGTGACCTCAGAGAAGACTCTTCTTCTGGACCCTACCAGCTGAAATACCTTGGCTGATGGGCCCACAGCATCTCCTCTCCTAGTTCAGGTGGGGCAGGCAAATTCCAGTGAGATGTAGCTGTCCCCCCTACTACCTGCCACCACAAAGTCAGCCTGAGTATATCACCAAGAGAATTCAGAAAAATTCTCAAGCATGCTAGGAATAAAAGAGGCAGGAAAAACATCCTCCATGGAAGGGAAAACAAAAAACACTGCAGAGTAGATTGCAAGAGCATTAGTGAACATAACTAACTTGAACTGAATTTGAAGGAAACATAGGAGTACAACTAGCGCTCAACTTACAACAGTTCATTTAGTGACGATTCAAAGGCACTGAAAGTTACGAAGTTACAAAGGCATTGAAAAAAAGTGACTTACGACCATTGGAACATCCCTATGGTCACATGATTTACATTTGGATGCTTGACAACTGACTCATATTTATGACGGTCACAGTGTCCCCGGGGTCATGTGATCCTCTTTGCGACCTTCTGACAAGCAGTCAGTGGGCGAAGCCAGATTCACTTAACCATCGTGTTACTGACTTAACAACTGCAACAGTTCACTGTGGCAAGAAAAATCGTAAAATGGAGCAATGGAGCAAAAATCACTTAATAAATGTCTCACTTAGCCACAGAAATTTGGGGGTCAGTTGTGGTTGTAAGTTGATGACTACCTGTATAGAAGGGGAAAATCACATATCACTCCACCTAATTCAGGGCTCTTGTCCTCCAAATATTGGATTATATATTTTAGGGTTCCCCATCAACTGGACTGAAAGTTCTGAAAGATGTACTCAAATATAGTTGAGAAAATAGGATTAAGATGTCATAATTATTGTCCTAAAAGCTCAGATGCAGAGAACAGATAACTACTACCATTATTTTCATAATACATCTCTAGGTCAAGTGCCAATTTTATTGGTATGGCAGTACGTAAATATTTGATTGTAGTAGTTAGCCACAATTGTGGATTACATGAGTTTGTCTTCCATAGTCTATTTTGATCCAAGCCCAACATTATTGATTAAGATCAGAAGAATGTAAGAGTTACAACTAACTCAAGATTATTGACTGAGATCAGAAGAATTTAAGAGTTGCAACTAACTCAACAGTATTGACTAAGATCAGAAGAATTTAAGAGTTGCAACTAACTCAACATTATTGACTAAGATCAGAAGACTTTAAGAGTTGCAACTAACTACCAAACATGTTAACTGAATTTCTTATCTCTTGATAAGGGAAAACAAAAGCTAATAGTTGTAATAATGCATCATTAAAGCTTTCACTGTTTCCTCTGGTATTTAATAAAAGATGTAAATGCCCTGTGTAATGAATGAGATAAATTCAGCTTAAAATTATGCCTTTTTTGCCAGTGTTCAAACATAAAAGAAAATTTAAACACTTTCATTTACATATCACCTGCTAGATTATGGACATCTTCCGAATCATAACAATGATCTTGTTTTCAGTATTTTTTTTTTAAATGACTCAGAATATGTTTCTCCTTTTCCATGGTACTGCAGATAAAAATAGTATCAAGGAAAAGAGACAGATGTCCCTTTGGTGATTTCAATAAGCTCTTCATTGCCCTTAAAGTTAGAATTAATTCAAGAGTTTATTCCTTATTTTGCTGAGAAAGACAGCCGAGAATCAATGATTGTTGCTTGATCACAAAAATTGATCACAACTGATCACAGAAATCTACTCCAAGAGGAAAAACAGCCTTTCTATTCCTACTCATCACTCCTTGATCAAACAGACATTTCACTGACATTATCTTTTCATCCATGTAGAGCAGGGGTCTTCAAACTTGGCCCTTTTATGACTTACGGACTTCAACTCCAGAATTCCTCAGCCAGCGTGCCTGAGAAGGCAGAATTTGTGTACACAATAATCCTGTGGCAACTTCAGCAATAAGTAAACATACAGAATGCAACCTAGAAAATTTCACTAATTTTCTCCTTTTTTGAACAATAATGTAAAAAGCCAAATCTCTTCCATTGGGTTGAACAAGAAAGTGAAGATAATGATAAAGGTATGCAACAGCACTAATATTGATTTATATTTTGAAAGTTCTGTTACCTTGAAGGACCAACCTTTTCCTAGCTGGCTTGCTCGTGTCTTCTGCTCATTGGTGAAATTGGAAAAACATTTGCTTGTTGGTGTCACCATGCATAGGGAATACAGGTAGTCCTCAACTTACAACAGTTCATTTAGTGACTATTCAAAGTTACAATGGCATTGAACAAGTGACTTATGACCATTTTTCACACTTACATTCCCATGGACACGTGATCAAAATTCAGATGTTTGGCAACTGGTTCATATTTAGGATCTTTTGTTACCTTTTGACAAGCAAAGTCAATGAGGGAAGCTAGATTCTCTTAAGTAACAGCCATGTTACTAACTTAACAACTGCAGTGATTCACTTAACAAATGGGGCAGGAAGTTTTGTAAAAATGGGACAAAACTCACTTAACAAATGTCTCACTTAGCAACAGAAATGTCAGGCTCAATTATGGTTGTAAGTCGAGGACTACCGTACCCTGAATAAAAGTCAACAATCCCCATGTTACAATGCCAAGTGAAGAGATTTATTTCATCCCCTTTTCCCAAAATAAATTTGACCCCTTCTTTCTTTGCTTTCTTCTCCACTGGACACCCAAGCCAACTTACATCCCTCGTCTTTACTTCCCATGGTATTAATACAAGATGTTGTAAAAAGGAGGATATTAGTTTCTCCCTTATAGCTGTCAGAATTAATAACTTCTCTTTCACTGATAACTCCAGGTCAATATTAGATTTGTAGATATGGACGGCTATAAAATGTATGGAAATGTAATCACTGATTTGTCAGTATTCCCAAAGTCTTTAGATTATTGAATTTAGGGCTCTGACAATTGAAATGAAATTGAAGGATAGGAAAAAAAAAGAAATCCTATTCACTGTAAACTCTGACAGGGAGATTCCTCTAAATACAGGTAGTATTTACAACCGTTCGTTTAGTGACTGTTCAAAGTTACAACATCACTGAAAAATGTGACTTATGACCGTTTTTTACACTTACGACCATTGTAGCATCCCCATGGTCACATGATTTACATTCAGATGATTGATAACTGACTCACATTTATGATGGCTGCAGTGTCCCAGAGTCACATGGTTGTCTTTTGTGACCTTCTGACAAACAAAGTCAATGGGGAAGCCTGATTCACTTAACAACCCTGTTACTAATTTCATAAATGCAGGGATTCACTTAACAAATTTGGCAAGAAAAGTTGTAAAGTGGGGCAAAACTCACTTAACAAATTTCTCACTTAGCAACATAAATTTTGGGCTCAGTCATGGTCATAAGTTGAGGGTTATACCTGTAATGCCTTTTCAGAATTGGAACCACGCCCATCAGAATATGGAAGACATGTTAGAACAGCAACTTTAACAGGAAACTTTGAAAATGTCTGCTTAATTTCAACAAGACCTGTGATACAGTCCTACAGTGGATGTCAGTCAGTAGGCAGTGAACAAGACCAATTGCTTATCAGCTACTGGTTAGTGATTGGTTGCAACTGAAGGGCTGTTTTTATTTATTTTAAACTTTCTAAGATTTTTGAATTTTCAGAAATGGAGCAAAAAGCCCCCAATTTGATCGGCTGGACAGGCTACCCAACCATACACACAGAGGATGAAAGTTTTTGCCCAGATTATCTCAATGAAGTTTCTTTTCTTTCTAGTTGCATTAACTGTGTTTGCTTAGTGTGATCAATGGGATTGTCGTCTAGGGCAACAGACATTAAATATGTGGCTTCCGAGCTCTTGTTCAAGCTTGCTTATGGAAGATCAACCTGGCCCTAAAAATGCAGGCACAATTTTTTTAAAATTCCCAAAGGCTACATTTAAAGTGGATTGTTTGTGGATTATGCAGAATGTTACAACTGTAACTTTTAACCAAAGCAGCCAAAGGCTACATTCACACATCCAAACTATGACTTCTGCAACCACGATTTGTTGAATAAACTGCCACTGTATTCTTGCAACATGTTAAGACATAAAGCATATCATAATCATTGTCTTTACAAAACATGGTAGGGCAAAAACTGTGTGATGGCTTCCGATAATGTTCAAAACCAGCAGTTCTTCAAACAGTATGTTCCTAATACATTTAAAATCTACATGCAGACTCTTGTGCTTAGTCTTAAATTGCATGTATACCTGAGTTTTGGGAGCTGGATTGTTTATTCCAAAAATGCTCAACTGTAGAGCTTCCCAATGAATTATTATTATTATTATTATTATTATTATTATTATTATTATTATTATTATTATTATTATTATTATTATTATTTGGGGATGCTGCAATGGTCATAAGTGTGAAAAACAGTCACAGGTCACTTTTTCCAGTGCCGTTCTAACTTTAAACGGTCACTAAATGAACTGTTATAGGTCAGGGACTACCTGTACATTAATATACTTGATTTTTTAAAAAAGAGATGGATGAGTTCGGGGGAGGGGGCATGCTTTACTCGAAAAAAAAAATCTACGTATATAATAATAATAAAGTTGGAAGGGACCTTGGAGGTCATCTAGTCCAACCCCCTGCTCAAGCAGGAAACCCCATACCATTTCAGACAAATGGCTGTCCAGTCTCTTCTTAAAGACTTCCAGTGTTGGAGCATTCACCGCTTCTGGAGGCAGGTTGTTATGAGGCAAGTATATGAGGCAAGTATTCAAACTTTTTGCAAAAGCCTTTTTTGTGAGGTAATATTGTACATACAGCCTACTTCTACTCAGCCCTTAAGAAACCTCTGCTTTCCTAAATCGGTTTTCCCCATTGGCAAGTTTTATCCAGCCTGACTAGGTTTTTAGATTAAGCACTCTTTAATTGTTGCGTAGAAACTTTTGTGAGGCAGGTGGAAGAGAGGGAGAATAATCTTTTTTTCTGTCCGACTCCTCAAACTCTAGATGACCCAGAATAAAATCCCTTTTAACAAGACTTTGTTCCTTAGCGAACTGGTGAAAACATTGCACAAATAAACAAGGGCCATTGTTTGTCCTCCAAAGGCTTGGGAATCCTTTTTCACTAAGCGCTTTGCCTTACCTGAGCTGAAAACGGGCAGACTAGAAAGGAAAAGAAAGGCTGTTTGAACGTAAAAATAGGAAAGGCAGATCCACAGGGGTCTATATTCAACAAACTCAGCCTGGTCACAACTTCATTAAAGTAAAAATAAAATAAAATAAATAAAAATAATTGAAAAACTCTGGCTGAAGCTCAAAGACAATTTGCTAAGATTTATTTTACCTCAGGCTTGCAACCCTCTACATCAGGGGGTCTTCAAACGTGGCTCTTTTATGACTTGTGGACTTCAACTCCCAGAATTCCTCAGCCAGGCAAGGCTAGGCAGAACGTTCAACTCTTCTTTTTTAAAAACAAAAACCAAAACCAAACCAAAATAAAAGTAACCAGAAAAATAAAATAATGTTGGCCTATGCTCCTAATAAGAAGATCAAATAAAGGCTAAGAGCAGCTCCACCAATAGAAGCCAACAATACTGTACCTTTGAGTCACAGAAGTTCAGCCAATGATATATCACAACCTTGTTGATGGAACAGCTGTGCAAAATAAGCCCAGAATCTCAGAGCAAAGTCTTCCACTATTTTAGATTATACAGTAACTTCCCTTATCTTTGATATTGGCGGATGGGAAGTGTAGTCCAAAATACCTGGAGAAAACCATGTTGCAGAAAGCCATGCTAAAGAGCTATTGCAATCCTTAATTATTTGCAGTCCTAGAAACATTCATCAAGTGCATTCACTAATTAATATGAACTGGAGAGTGCTCAGGACCTTCTATAATTACCCTGTTTTTAATCTTCCCAGAAGAGTGTGTGTGTGTGTGTGTGTGTGTGTGTGTGTGTGTGTGTGTGTGTGTGTAAGAGAGAGAGAGAGAGAGAGAGAGAGAATAAGCTGAATCATTGTGTTGTACTTGAAGAGTTGGACTGGCTGAATAGATGCAGGTTCAGATGTACCTTCAGCCTGAAAACTCTCTAAGTCAGCAGTCCTCAACCTTTTCTTCACCAAGGACCCCCTTTAAATATCTTTTGCAGCCATGGACCCCCAGGACCTAACTCAAAATTTAAATCATAACATTTTTTCAAGCTTTTGTGGACCCCCTGTAACAATAGCATGGTCTCCCAGGGGTCTGCTAGCTGATTCTGGTCAGTCCCTGTTTCTGAACCCAGCCTAGCTTTGGGTTCCAGCCTTTTGCTTTTATGTCTTAATGCATTTGTGTGATCCTAATTTTTTGGGTTGTGCATATTATCCAATCCTCCCTACCTGATTCAAGCAGTCCCTGAATCGTCTAGAAGAGTAATTGTCTTCTAGTCCAATCTTTCCAAACCTTGGCTTCTTCCTGGCCTTCAATCCCGAGCATTCTCCAGCCAGCATGGCCATTACTGAGAATTCTGGGAATTGAAGTCCAGTAGCCATGAATTCACATGCTAGACTAAAACAGCGATAAAGGACCAAAGCTTAAAATGTCTTCTGCTATCATAAAGAAATTCACTTCTGCATACACCACGGGGAAGCCTAAAGTTGGCCCTTTGTACTACTCTGCAGCAAGCCGGCATTAAATAATATCAGAAATGCCGATAATTTCTACGTAATTCTGATATGACACTGAAAAAGGTTGCTCCTTAATTGGTCTTAAGTCAGTTGCAATATTTTTAGGTTCTGGCTGGCTTGCTTTTGAAAATGTGAGGTTGTCTGCCAGAGAAATATCTTCTCCGCATCTTGGATAATTTCAACATATGTATCTTGGACCATTACCATTTTGGAACATTCAAATGCGGCAAGTGTTAAACCCTCACTGTTCTGTTTGTTTGTGTTTTATTTTGCACATAAATATGTTTCACCATATTATAACTTGGCAAAACGATGCTTTTTTTTTTTTTCCTTTGTGAAGTCAAAAGACTGAGGATACGATACGTAGCTCTTTCTGGTGCCAGGCAAGGTTTGAAAAGCAGAAAACCTTGTCCATTAACATCAAAGAGGTCATCTTGGGGAGGGGGGGTTGGTGTTACAGATCTTTTATTGAATGTCCTCATTTTTTTCCCCCAAAGTATAATGTAACGAGAAAGATAATCATGCTTCTTTACAGAGAAAAGAAGGAGCTGACCTATCTTATCGTCATTCAATCTCAAGTGATGTTTGTCATCTTCTAAGCGTTCCTTTCACGAAAAAAAATCTGTGGGTGCCGTTTTTGAGATGCTCTCCATTTTATTAAGCTATGCGTCTCTCAGCAAAAGGGGGGAGAAAATCTGATTTGAATTGTTGGTAGTACCTGATTCTTAAATAGGAAACACAAAAGGATGCGGAATGATCCTTCTCCACTTCAGGGTGACACCGCCCCTATATATTTCAAAATATGAAGATGGGAAACTGAACCTGTGCATTAACTGGTTCTACTATATAATGAATTCAATCAACTGGATGTCATGCAAAATAATATAATAATAAGCATTCTTTCCTCCCTCAACACATAAACAATCACACGTATTCTTGTTCGCATTCTTGCTTTTACCAAACATTTTTTCCCCCATTGTTTAACCCAGTACCTCACACCCAGGAGATGCTAAAGAAAAAAAGGAGGAAGATCTGGTTTAAAATGTCGCTCTGAAGTAAACAATTATTTGATGTTGGCTTAATTTACTGCAAGAACGGCATACTGTGGATCACACATAATATTCAAAGTATGTGTGGATACTATGCGTGAACTCAGCCCGATAATCAAAAGATAAGGGTCTAACATGTTTGTACAAATAGATGTTTGCACAATTTGGAATTTAAGCCTTTAAATCCTATTTTAGTCCCAAACCACCAGAGACAGAGAGATCCTTGAAAAGTCCCAATTCTGAGTAAATTCTTACTCTTTGAGTTACATGTTAGGCACTTTAGATGGGCTTATCTGTGCCTGGATAAGCCATATCATGATTAGGTCTGACACCTTAATATCTCATGGGAACCTAGCCTTAGATCTCACACTATGGGATTTTGAAATAGTGACTGGATTCGCTCAGCACGTTAAGCCATGGCTTCCTTAATCATGGTTTATGAAGGCAGTAATTGACTGGGTTCAACATCCTTAGCCAAAATTCAGCAGGGAAATTCAAACCACATTTTAAGCAAAACCAAGGAAACCAAATCATGCATTGACAAGATGCATGAACCCAGATTAGGGTAACTATATCTTACCTGTAAAAGTCTGAATAACCGACAAATGTCAACAAAGATTTGGAGATTCTTTCATTTCTTTGGTGTTGTCTAAGACTGTCTTGATTTCTGCAGAGATCTGGATCTAACGCTGAGTCCCATTCAGAAACAGCTTTTTTCTTTATGTCTTTCTCCCAGAGAAACAAATTTCTAAGAGATTTCTCCCAAAATGGAAACTACTGTATATTATATTGTCTATTTTCTTCCGTACACAGTGCATGCAAAGTTAAATAAGCAACTACTAGATGCTGTCCTTTACTTATTCTCTTGAAAGTGGGATGGGGAAAAGAAAGATGGAGGAGAGGACAAGTAAGAGAAACAAGAACCTGGTGGCAACAATGAGATGGATAAGCATCTTTTTTTAAAAAAAAAACTTATTTGGAAACTGTTGGTAAGCCACATGTACAAGAGTCTTAATTACATCTGTTGGTGGCTTAGAAGAAAAGATTCCAATAGACATCGAAAAGCTCAAAAAGTATGTTCTACATTCTCTTTATGTAGGGCCTGTTTCAGCTACAGCCCTCTTGTGTTTCTGATTTTCATACCATCAATGCAGACTGGCTCTCATTAATGTCTTCTCTTCTCTACTAAATGCACTTCTGGCCAGATACCAAGCTGGCTTGCTCTCATTCTTTCCCAATAAAATTTCAGCATGATCTTTTTCTACCTACACTTTGAGGAAGGAAGGAAGGAAGGAAGGAAGGAAGGAAGGAAGGAAGGAAGGAAGGAAGGAAGGAGGGAGGGAGGGAGGGAGGGAGAGAGAAAGAAAGAAAGAAAGAAAGAAAGAAAGAAAGAAAGAAAGAAAGAAAGAAAGAAAGAAAGAAAGAAAGAAAGAAAGAAAGAAAGAAAGAAAGAAAGAGGTGGAGGGGAAAAGGGAGGGAGGGAGAAAGAGAGGAAAAGTTGAAGAGAGGGAGGGAGGGAAAAGGTGGAGGGAGACAGGAAGGAAGGGACGGAGGGAGGGAGGGAGGGAAAAGATGAAGGAGACAGGAAGGAAGGAAGGAAGGAAAAAAGAAAGAAAGAAAGAAAGAAAGAAAGAAAGAAAGAAAGAAAGAAAGAAAGAAAGAAAGAAAGAAAGAAAGAAAGAAAGGTGGAGGGAAAAAGAGAGGAAGGAAGGAAGGAAGGAAGGAAGGAAGGAAGGAAGGAAGGAAGGAAGGAAGGCACATTCCATATATTCTAGAGCAGAATTAGATGTGCAGGGTGTATTGACTCAGGGGTCTCCTTCAAGTCTTTCTCTAATAAGTTGTAGTTAAAGGAGTCCATGATATAATTTGCTTTCCTCCATTCTTTGCCATGATTCTTTGGCCACTGAAGTCCTGAAGAACTGCAGTGACATATGCAGACTTTGTCTTCATATCTTTCTATCTTCGTATCTGGTCAAGAATTGACCAATTCTCAATTACAGGACAGTAGGTAGCAAGCTTTTCGAATAACAGAATCATTCTCATTTCCATTGATCGGGCTAATAGAATCTCGCAGCCCAGCCTAGGCAATGTCTAGGAGAGCTTGCCAAAATCTGGACACTCTCCAGGGATGTGGACTTCAAGTCCCAGAATTCCGCAGCCAGCATGATTACCGCCGAACGTCCAGCGTTAAGTCCACTCATTGTGGGATACCCAGGTGGAGGCAGGCTGGGAGAGAGGTAGAGAATCCTTTACAAAAATCCAAACTCTCCCTGAACTAATGGAAAGGAGATGTAGGATTGGTTCCTGGCCTTTGTTTTAGGTTTAATGAGGAAGGATATTATTCTTGCTTCGTGTTCTGTCATCTATTTGCAAATGACTCTGAAGCCGGAGCTTTTTCTTTCCCTAAGATGCATCTAATAACCACACTGTACATTAAAATACTGTAGTTGCATTTGCCACGATAAAATTCACATGCAAGGAACACAGTTTTGTCTCCTCGTTTCCATACGATATCATCCTGCACATAACCTTAAAATTGAAATGCCATGTCATATTTTCTGCCTCCAGTAGCAAGTGTTATCTTACCTTACATTCTATTATATCATTGTATTTTCTCCATCCTGCTTGATAAGCTGTCAATATTGTTTTGGCAGGAGAAATTTCCATCTTCTGCATCAGATGATCTCTCTGACCTTTAAGCAAGTTGCCGGTGAGATAATTTACTTGCGTTATTGTGACAAAATAATATCTTTTTCCAAGGGGGGGGTCACGTGACTCGCGATCATTACACGATTCCCCAAGAACGATTAAAAATTTGCACTTTTCCCTCTCTCCTTTTTTTCAAAGGGGGTGGAAGGGAAGAGGGAGAGCAAGCACGGAGGGAATTAGCACATTTCTTACCAACAGACTTCTCGGGAGGAAGAAAGGAAGAAAAGGATGAGAAAGAGATGCTCTTCCTTAGGAAATTATTCAGGGCAATAGATCATACGGTGGCCTACTTTCCCCTTTTAAAAATAAAAACAAATGCTAAATCTATTTATTTGTTGTTTTTTCGCTGCTCAGCCTTTTGTAGCTAATGTTTTAATACAATTTTTGAATGTCTTGTATTAGCAGAAGGATGTAATCACAAATATCAAGCTTTCTGGCATCCTTTGCCTCTCTTGCACATAACAAAAATGTCAAACAGATTTTAATGAAAGGCAGCATGCTTGTGGGATATTCACAGTCTGACATGGAATTCTAATTTTCAGATGTCTTAGGCTTACTGTTTTAATGCACAAATAATTGCAACTTGGAATATTTTGTTTTATAAAAGGAGACAGCTAATGAATCCAAAAAGCAAAATTTATCACATTTCTGAGTTGCTGCCACAAAGCTTTGTTCTAAATCATGCCCAAATTTCTTAGGAGTTTGGCTTGTAAATTAGGCTGGCAACCACTTCTCTCTATTTGCAGATCAGTCGACGTCTCCTACATAGAAAATCTAGAATATACAGTAAATATCCTGGATTATGTATACCACAGATTGGAAGCAAAGCTTTTCTTCATCATGTGAAAGACATATTCTGCTTGAGAATAGGCTGTGTTATGTCATTTATTAGACTGAGCCTGAAATTAAACCCCCATCTGTTCTTTGGTGCAGAATAGGTCTCAGAAAAAAAACACATTTTGTAATTGATTACTCTTGGACAGCATGAGAAATACTATAGAAACCTCAAACTTCATCATACAATGAGCTCTTTTTTAATAACAATTTTATCGAACATTATAATTGAAAAGATAAAAGCTAGTAAACTAAGCTGATCTAAAACAAAACAAGTATAAGCAAATTTTAGTAATGTATCACCTTTTCTTAAAATGCAACAAATGATCTCTTTTTTCCCATATTCCATCTCTTCTCTATAAACACATTTTTAAAGCCTCATTGATTCAGTCCTGATCAGCAAAAGTCCAATCAGGGTTACGAGACATAACAACATATCTATTTTAACCTTGATCAAATAAACCGACTATATTCCATCCCTTTATTTTTAACCATCTTGATCTTTAATTTCTTTTTCTTTAATTTAATATCCTAGAACCTGATTTCTTTTTATTTTTTCTGTCTGTTCTCATAAAGACCTTCAAAACTTTAACAGATCATTTTATAACTCCGACATAGAGAAATTATGCAGGTCACTCTTCTGATTTATTATTTGTATATTTGTTTTAATTATTAACAGGTCAGCCAGTTTCAGCTCTATATTCAATATAACACTTTTTTCTAAATCATTCTTAAAGCCATTTCAAGTCTTGTCCAATAAAACTTGTTCCTCTTATAGACACATCTTTTAAATGCAATCTACTGAATAGCTGGATGTCAGACACACTTAGAATTTTCTTCTGGGTCCATTGTTCAAAAAAACCTTTCAACATATCCAATTGTTAAAGTATTCTGCTCAGTTCTGTATTAAGTCAAACTTCAATGTTCTTCTCCTTTAATTTTAATCCTTATTCCTTCTTCTGGTTCTTTCTAATGTCTAATTCTTCTTTTTCTTTCTAGTGTCTAATCCCATTTTTTTTCTTTTTAAAATTCAAAACAATAACATTTTTTCCATGAGGAGTCTGATAATGAATTTCAAAACCTTATTACATATTTATTATTATTTATTGAGGTTTATTTGCTACCCATCTCGTATCCAACAACTGTACAAATCCATTTGAATCCTTAGTCCATTTATAACTTTTCAAAATAAACATTCTTACCAACCTTTTTCTGTTTATTCAAAAGAATTTTTTTTAATATGTATCCTTAAAGTTGCATTTAAAACTTCCTTTGTTAAGAATTGAAGTAAACACACTTGGCATTATAAAACTTGTTGCTCAAAAGATTTTTAATACTTGAACAGTTGAATAGCAATTAAGAAGCAATTTGATTGAATTTGATTAAGAAAAGCTCAGAAAACCTTGTACCCTTATAGGCTACATTATGGCTGTAAACTTGATTGAAATCCTTCAATTCCCAGCATCTCGACTCACAAGTTCCTACAGTCTACTTGCAAAAAGCCGTTGTCTGGAATAAAGTGGGCGATCTCACAATCTCTCCTTTTTTGGAGTGAGTTTGCCAGCCAGAATTCACTATCCACCACAATGTCAACCTTGCTTGTCAGGAACCTCTAGTTCACCATAAATCCTTACCAGAGGTCCATCGTGCCATGGACTCTTGAAGAGTATAGTAGCTGATAGCTTCCCACTAACCATCTTTTGGAGTCAAGATAAGCAATGTAGAGTCATTCAAAAGTGAAGTGTACACAATGAGAGTTTTAAAGAGGAGTTAACCTTCACTTAGGCAAAAACCTCCATCTCTTCCCACAGATTTATTTTTCAAATGGTCTGAGTCCTCATGGCTGAATTTGGCTTTAGCAAGTAAGGCTAAACCAGATGAAGAACCCACTTTGGATCAAGCTATTCATTTATTGGTGGTCTCCAAAATACGTTGTTAAAAAAAATAGTCAGATTCACTGAATGTATAGCACTGCTTGTACAATTCTTTTAGTCTTGGCCACTGGATCTTCTTTATACAAGGGCTAAATTACTTTGGCTATCCCTTCCTATGAAATCAAATTGCCCGTCTTGTGCTGTCTTGCGCAAGCTGTCTTGTGCTCTAATAAAGATCAAAGCTGAAATTTCTGAACATCCACCCAATTTCCATCTGAACAGCTGGAATCAAAACTTATACACGCAATAAATAATATGATTCTGAAGCAGGTCAGCAGTTTGAATTTTCAGCAGAATGCATGTATAGAGCTTCACAAATAGCCACAAAGAACATGGATCAATGTGATGCCCTATTGACAAAACCTCCACTTGAATGCATATATTTTGTGCATTTTTATTGTGATCATGCATGTTGATTCATAGCTGCCTTGTCAATAAAAAATGGTACAAAGTCTTTAAGCTATAAATGTCACCAAAAATTATTACAACAATAACCATTTTATGTGGGCAGGGGTCTTCCGAGGTAGGTTGCAGAACTATAAAAAAAGAAAAGGAAAGATTCTGGAGAACGGTATCCCATACCCAAAGATAAGCCAGCCACTGATTTATGTTAAAAGCACATAATAATGTGCAACATATTTAAATGCAGTAGAATTGTGAATAAGAATACCTGGTGCATTGTATTTTCTGTATGAATATATAGGCATTGTTAGTGTTCATCCCCAGCAATCTGGATTTGAGCTGATAATATAACAGGAAGCAGTTATTCTGAGTACAACATAAGGAGACGTGTCAGCAAAGAGATTGTGTTCTCATACTACATTTTACCTGGTTCCGAGTTAACCCATTTTAGGGCTGGCCCGGTGCACTGAATCAAGTCAAATGCGACTAACTAAGATGAATGCATGTCAAGTCACGTGTTCTGTGTAAACACAGCCAGAATGTGGGCACTGCAAGAAAATGAGAAAGACGTTGAAATCAGATAGGGGTTCCTGAGGGTCAAAATGCAAAGACGTTACATTTCAACCTTTATTTTGAGTTTCATTTTTTTGTTGCTGAGAAGACAAGGAAGCTCTGATTTCAACCAAACCATAAATATCATGGAATTTGGGAGCATTCAGCCAAAGGATCCTAGATTCCTGGTTATGAGCGGTTCAATGACTGTTGTTGCTCAATGATGTGGGATGAAGTTGATAGACAAGCCTATCATGGCTGTCGTGAGCATTCCATCCAACCCAATTTATTTTCCATTAAACATGGGTTCCTTCCTGTTTCCTGTTCTCTGATTGGCATGTGGAAGGCCAGATTGATTCAAAGGCACTTTTTCTAAAAGGCAACTGGATTCTCTTGGTGGTTTTTTTTCTTTCCTTGAAAACCTTTTGCTTCTCATCCAAGAAGTTTCTTCAGTTCCCACTGAATGGTGTGGAATGGAAGGATTTATCCTAATGAATAAATTATCCTAAATCCTTCCATTCCCCACCATTTCGCCTTTTGGAAGAAGCACCTTTGGGACAACCTCACAAGGTTACGGTTGTGGAAAAAACAGGAGGAGGAAAGAGAACTAGGTAAGTGCGACGCCTTGAATAACAATTGTACAAATATAATAAAGGCGGGATACAAATAAATAACTATTAAGACTCATGCAGTTGTTGCTTTCTACACTAAAACAGCTGTTTGAGCGTGAGCATAGAGGATTGAAAGCCCTTGTAGCCATCTCACGAAAGTCCAGATGTTCTGCACTAGGAGCACCTCTCTTGTGTTGTTCTGTGTTGTGCTGACACTCCGTTAACAAAAGAGATCCAGAGATTATGTTTTCCAGAAAGCTAAATATTTTAATCCATAAATGCAACAAGGGTGAGGAGGAGACACCGCCTTCTCAAGGACATTCACACCCCATGATAGGAACAGTCTTTGGTTTCCTATTGTTACCTGTATTTGTGGAGGACAGGAAGAAAACACACAATCACAAAACAGCACGGTAGGATTGCTGTGCAACTGTGGGCAGCCTTCCCCTTTTCTCCCATCTCCCTTTCCCGTGCCGTTTTGTTCCACTGATTTGAACATGTTCTAATTTTGTCATTCAAGCCATCTGACTCTCCCGGCTCTATACAAACAAAACCTAATTTAGTCAGTGATGTTTTAAGTCATAACAATGACGGATGGCCAAGGTTCAGGTGTGCAGAATATTTAAATACGTTTTTTTTAAACTTTCTATAGTGATATGAAGAGAGAGAGGTTGGCTAGCTGGTTTCTTCCTTCTTTCCTTCCTTCCTTCCTTCCTTCCTTCCTTCCTTTTTTTTTTTTTTCCTTTTGGCACTTAGATTAATTATGATTTTACATCTGGAAGGAAAAATATAATAAAAGCTCCTTCTATTCTACATTATTAATTGGTTCTTTAATGAGGAATTCCAGGAGCTTCAGAGGTTAGATTGTTAAAAATTATATATATATATGCTGCGAGCTTCGTTCTGTTGCCTTTTTTGTATCTGATGAAGGTCACCATAAAAAGTGATTGTTTAGCATAGCAGCCATGAATTATGCCACACAGACAAGCTTTTAACCTATGCGCTTTCGCTCAGAGTGAGACACCCATAGTTGTGCTCCTTTTAAACAGTTCTCTATTGAAGAGGATTCAATCACCATAATGAATCTAAAGGGAAGCCGCAATCTTTCCCACTGAAAGAATTTCTAAAAGATTGTAGAATTTGTAAAACGAACAGCTCGCAGACTAAATGGCTGTGTGGGTGAATCAATTATGGTGGGGCTGGTGGCAGTCATAATATTTAGTACATATCAGAATAGTGTTTCAGGTATAATAAGATATGCGGGGGCTGGCTCCCCCCTTCACCCCCGTTCCGTTTCCCCCTCTGCATCTCTTCGGCTGCCAGACGTTGCACGTGCGACAGCCAACTTAGTCACTGGCATTTAGTTAGGACTAACATTAAGTCAATTAAAAAAAAAATTTTTTTAACTGGAAGCCCTGAGAAGGGAAGCTAAAAAGGCTTAAACTACCTTGCAGTAATTTTATAGAAAAGGGTTATTTGTGGTGGTGGTGGGGAAATCCCCAAGGAAACACAAATGCACCCGCGATATTCGATGCACAAATGTGCAAACACCGAAATGATTTTTTTTTTTTGGTCTCCCTCCCAGGTCAGTTATCTCCCTACTTCCTTATTAATGCCATAATTATTTTTGTCCGACAGCAGCATTTATAACCATCTAGTCTGTGTCCAACTGCCCATATTTCCATTAATCAAAGGCCCTGACGACAACTGCCATCATTTTCATTTATGATGACTTATAGGTTCATTGCGGTTCGCTTAAATGTTACGGGGAGCTAGACAGCTGTGGGCAACATAAAGAGCATCAAATGAAGCTGGGTAAAAAAAAAATTATAGGATTGAAAAATGAGCTGAACTATCCGTGGTACAAGTTGGCCTGATGCAAGCAGCTCTGAGAAGGCTAGAATTTCTTGACAGAGAGGAGAAAAAGTGTCCCTCGGTAACAGATTAAAGGAGTTGGGGGGACCTTGGAGGTCTTCTAGTCCAGGCCCCTGCTCAAGCAGGAGACCCTATACCATTTCAGACAAATGGTTATCCAGTCCCTTGTTAAAAACTTCCAGTGTTGGAGCACTTACAACTTCTGGAGGCAAGTTGTTCCACTGGTTCATTGTTCTCACTGTCAGGAAGTTTCTCCTTAGTTCCAGGTTGCTTCTCTCCTTGATTAGTTTCCATCCGTTGCTTCTTGTCATGCCTTCTGGCGCTTTAGAGACTAGGTCGACCCCTTCTTCTCTGTGACAAACCCTCAAAGAGAAATGGTTTCTCATTTGGCATGAAGTTAATTTCTGACAGACTCCACATTTATCCTGAACTCAGCCTCAGCTTCAGCCTGTGTAAAAATAAATACATAATCGGGCAAAAATTCCACCAAAATAATCCTGATCTTCCTACCACTGTGGTCTTTCCCAAAATTATCTCCATGGCTCCTTACACCCATTTCTTTAAAAACTGTAACAACAACAACAACAACAACCCACGTGTGCATCATTTTGAGTTGCAGGTCAACATCTCCTGCAGATTGCCACGATCATTTTTAGTGAAAACGCTGCAAATATGCTCAAGTTTAGGAGCTGCAGCCAGAAGTTCCAAATACAGTACAACTTTTCCAATAGGCAGAAGTGCCAGAGATGGCGGAAAGGGTGTCTTTTTAATAAAAATAAATAAACTACTCTTTATTAGGAGAGTTACAAGCGAAGTCTTTTCAGGTTCTAGACAATGTAATGTGATTTATTCAAAGAAATGACGATGATTAGACATTAAATGGCACTAAATATTCTACTTCCTCTGTGCAGCCTGATAAACTGGTTTCATTAACATTATAAGTAACAAAAGTTTCCATTTCAGTCGGCCTGTTTCTTTTTTGTTTGTTTTCAACGCAATCTCAGCTGCAGATGCACAACGCTATAAAATTCGTGCTGTTAGCACATGCATTAAGTCATCGTAGCCCTACTTACAAACATATGGCTCTATATGTTGGCTTGATGAATAATTTCTATTTAGGGGTACCATTTATAGAACGGTTTGTTGCGTATGTAGCTCTAAGCTAGGGATGGGTAACATGTAGCCCTCCGGAGGTTAAAGGGCTAAGGCTCCCCTTACAGCTAGCATATGCCAAAGATGGCAGGGATGATGGAACCTGGAGTTCAGCAACATCAAAACGTGACTGAGGAAGTCTTTGAGGATTGAATAAATAGCAATGTTCACTTTATGTGGACCAATATTATTAGAATTAACCTTAGATGGTCAACAAATTGGAAAGACTCAAGGAGTCAAGATTCAAACTATGTAGATGTTCAGGTAAAATGTTTGATTTTTCCAAGCAATCCGTCTGCATGGACTTTAAACCACATAAACCAGAGGTCTCCAAACTTGGCAACTTTAAGACTTGTGAACTTCAACTCCCAGAAATCCTCAGCCAGCTGGCTGGGGAATTTTGGGAGTTGAAGTCCACAAGTCTTAAATGTTGCCAAGTTTGGAGACCCCTGACATAAACCAAGCACAAGAGACAGCAGAGGCTACCTGGATTTGGATCAGGGACTATAATATAATAGCATTTTTGCAAAGAGTTGCAGCATATATCGGGCCAGTTTAAGCTGATGTTGTGACTCTTCCCTCAGACCTTTTGAAGTTCAACTCTTATCAGCTCCCACCAACATAGTAGTTGGTAAGGCATAGTGAGAGATGTACCCTAAACATTTGCTTTTCGGGGGGAGAAATTGCTTCCCCTCCCAGCACAAGTTGTGTTCAGAATTATGCCATGCCAAAGCATTTCCCACATTTGCTCCCTTCTAGTATGATTGGGGTTATGGTAACCAAGATCTAATTTCTGACCCCCAACAAGCATTAGAGTTGTGTTCAGAGTCTTCTGAACAGACCTTTCCTGTCAACCCAAGAATGTCAGGAATGAGAAATCACAACCAGAACACACATACTCAATGCCATTTATGAATTGTATTTATGAAAGCCCGATGAAGTCTACTTCCAAGATGTTAATCACAAACACAATTCTCCCTCTGCGCAACAGCAAATGAAAACCTAAAAGAATCCCTACACCACCACCATGAGCATTAATTGGATTAATTGGTGACAATTCGTTCCAAATGAACTGGAGTTTGGGGAGGGAAAAAAACCTAAAATTTGAGAATTTTGGAAGAGTGTGCAGTTGGCTGGCCGGCCGGCTGGCTTTCTGAGCGATGATGATTCCACTTTGTAACATTTGGAGAAGATTGTAATGTTTAAAATGGAGGCATTGTAAACTCTGTAGACACCCTGTCCTGACTGAATTTACAGTATTCTAATAACAGGGATAATACACGGACAGCTTAAATTTCAGGAACAACTTCCTGAGAATGTCATTATCATTTGGCATTTGAAATGAAAAGTATAGGAGGTAGCTGAGAGCTTTAAATATTGGGTGGCTACTTATTAGGGATATTGTAGTACTCTTATGAGATTTTCTCCATTAGCAGAGGGGAGACTTAACGGTCTTCTGCCGTATCTTTTAATTCGGTAACTCTGGGAAATATTTCAAAGACAATTCAGCCAAGGAAGGACTGTGCCTGAGAAGTGATCGATGGTTTACATGTCCTTACATGTACAGAGGCAGACAGACATAGGCACGCATGCAGATATCAATCAGAAATTAATCACCTCTACTTTAGCTCTTTCTTTAGCACGGCTTAAAAAATATGGGTCCGTTTTATAGATGGGGAGAAAAGCTTAACAAAGAAGCCTATGATTAACTGATGAAAGACTGTAGGGCAAAATGAAATCTCTTTGGGTTTTTTTTGTATTTTGTTTTCTTTCTATCTTTCTTTTTTAAAGGGAAGACGGGATAATGACAATGGAATTCTGATGACTTTGCTCAACCCAGGAGACAAACATCCGTTGAATGGCCTGTTGTGTTTGGCTTTGACAAGTCAGAGATCTGAATGGGTGCATATTTAAAAAGTCGGGGCTCAAGAAATTGAATGGGGGAAAGCAACAGTGTTTTTTTGTGGGGTTTTTTGCTTTCTGCTTCAAGGGGGCAGCTAATTAGATGGAAGTTCCCCTTTAATATTCTTAGGGACTCTGTGTCAGTCACTCTTGAGTTCTTAGTAAGGACCGAAAGAGTCGTCCTGGTCCTTTTGAATTATGGGTTTTTGAAACAAAGTTCTCGTTCACCTCTGTTTGTTACCGTTCAGAGACTCAATACCTTTAATGAAACCGCAACTTTCCGCCCTCCCTTCCTTCGAGGGAAGTGCATCAGACAAGTCGAGTCCTCTTCTAAACCGAAGGTCCCTACGACATTTCATAACTGAATGAAGCTGTCAGGCAAATCTTTCACAAATCTTTGGGAGCAGGGGTAAGTCAGACTGGGAAACCATTCCCAATTGGACTACGCCGCCATTCCAAATCTAAAACAGTAGTCAGGACAAACAAAAGAAAAATGTAACTGCTAAATGCGGTCAACCAGAAGTCTTAATAATGTGACAAATTGGTATCATTTCAGAATAAAGATGGATATTCGATGGGGAAGGAGACCCTAACCCTTAATAATTAGGGAGAAGAATTCTTCCATTTATGTGTGTTCTGCTTTACAAACGATTGGAGAACCTATGGAAGTTACATGTACAGAACACAAAATAGCAGAGTTGGAAGGGGTCTTGGAGGTCTTCTAGTCCAACCCCCTGCTCAAGCACAAGACCCTATGCAATTCTGAACAAATGGCTGTCCAATCTCTCCTTAAAAACCTCCAGTAATGAAGCAGCCACAACATCTGGAGGTAAGAAGTTCCATTGATTAATTGTTTTCACTGTCAGGAAATGATTCCTTAATTCTGGATTGGATCACGCTTTGAAAAGCTTCCATCCATTACTTCTTGTCCTGCCCTCAGGTACTTTGGAGAATAGATTCCTTCTCCATCTTCTCTGTGACATCCCCTCAAATATTGGAAGACCACTGTCCTGTCACCCTTAGTCCTTCTCTTTGTTAGACTACACATACCCAGTTCCTGCAACCCTTTAACGTATGGTTTAGCCTTCAGCCCCTGATCATCTCTGTTGCTCTTCTCTGTGCTCTTTTAATTTAGCAGGTATCTAGTTTATCATGTAGCTAAACTACAACTCCCAGTATCCTTCACTTTGAGCCAAGCTGACTGGCGCTGCTAAGAATTGTAATTGAGCCATTTTGGGAGAGTCACACCATTAATAGTGAGTCCGTCTGCTTGTGGTTAGACGTGGCACAGCTCCAAAGCAGTGGAAGGGGTACAGCTCTCTCCCTTGCCCCCCATAGTTG
>NW_015387595.1:312779-318199 GCF_001527695.2 Protobothrops mucrosquamatus
CTAGTTTATCATGTAGCTAAACTACAACTCCCAGTATCCTTCACTTTGAGCCAAGCTGACTGGCGCTGCTAAGAATTGTAATTGAGCCATTTTGGGAGAGTCACACCATTAATAGTGAGTCCGTCTGCTTGTGGTTAGACGTGGCACAGCTCCAAAGCAGTGGAAGGGGTACAGCTCTCTCCCTTGCCCCCCATAGTTGAGAAGCGTCCATTTTTGTTGGTTTCCCTCGATTTCAGAGGCCTGGCAGAGTCGCCTATGAGATTCACTGCTGACATTTCCGCATTAGCTGGCTTTTGTCAGTCTTGGCAGGCTTAGAAATTCTATCTTAAGGGCTGCTGTTTATTAAATTTGCAAGATACAAAACTGACTGACAAATAGTCGCTTTTCTTCTGTGAATGCATAAATAATAAATACGCCGCTCTAAAAATAATTAAAATATTGCTCAAATTTAAAACATGGTGCCGAGCTAGAGAGGGAAAGAGGTAATTTCCAGACAGCTTTATATTTTAGAAAGAAAAGAAGAGGGCAAGTGTATTGCAAGCAAGTTAGATGGTATTTTTTTTTCCCCTTAATCGCTTTTTACTGCTTTCAGAATTAAAAGAAAGGAGAGAGGTTGAAAAGGAAAAAGAGAGGGAGAGGGAGGTTTTGTGCCTGAATTAGAAAATTCACTTATTCCCCATTCGGACCACATGATGATAATACTAATTCTAACAATCGCCAGTTCAGTTTAGTTGTTAAAGCCATCAGGCTAGAAACACATACAGTATGTTGTGTCCGAGTATGTGGTATCTCCTTGTGTTGTATCTCTCTGTGTATGTGTGTGGGTGCATGCACATGGAAATACAGATAGTCCTCACTGACCGACAGCCTTCTTTAACAACTGTCCAAAATTACAACAGTGTAAAAAAACCAAATAGCTTAGTCACGAATCCTCCCATTTACGACCGTCACAGCATCTCACGGTCATGTGATCGCTGTTCAGGTGCTCCCCAACTTGTCCTGTGACAAGCAGAGTTAATGGAGAACATGGAAGTAAAACTGCAAAGTTGCAAAAGTCACATGATATTTGGTTTAAAGACCAATGGGGAAGGGAGGTCATAAGCCCATCACAGCCACGGTTTTCATGCTTAGCAACTGCAATGCTTAGTGATGGAATGGTCCCCACTATAGTCACTAAATGAGGACTATCTCTTCAGGATGGAGAAAGGATGTTTTGTCCTGGGTTACATGACTAGGCAGCTTAGAATAGAATAGTCCTCAACATTTTAAGTCATTGCCCAACTGCTCCTTCAATAGGGATGTTTATCAGGGATTGGAGGGGGATATTTTTTTCTGCACAGCCCCCCCCCCCGTTGGATCTGGTCATTTTCAGACCTGTGCTTTCCTTTGGGGGTATCTCTCCCCCAGACCGAATGTGAACCTATTCAGGCTTTTGTTAGCAGTACTGAGACCCAAGTTGCTTTGTGGAGTTTCCCCCCTCCCCAACATTCTGTTAGATTGGGGAGATTGGGAAGAATTTTTAAAAAACATTTATTTATTTTCACATTTTATTTTTAATAAAAAATAGTCTCTAGTCTACATGTGCAGGTGTGACTGGAGCGTCCTTGAAGAGCAATAAGGAAACAGACCTCTATCTTTTGTTCTGTAAATCTGGAAGAAAAAAAAAGCTGAGGAAATGACATCGTGGTTTCACCACCATTCTTCCAACTTCTAAAAAATTTGCCCTATTAATCATAACATAAATATTTACTGCCAACAGCAACGCTCCTCAGCCAGCAGAGCATTCAAACCTCTCTTGTTAAGAGGCAATGGAGCTCTTTGCAAACTTTTGCTTAAAAAAAAAACCTCTTTAATGCCATCTCTTTACTTGGAAACTCATGACATAATCCCTGCTCTCTCTCTCTCTCTCTCTCTCTCTCTCTCTCTCTCTCTCTCTCTCTCTCTCTCTCTCTCTCTCTCTCTCCCTCTCTTCCCCACCTCTCTCTCTCTCTGGTTTGCTCTCTCTTTTCCCTCCTCCCCCCCCCAGCAGCCATTATATATGAAAAATAAAACAATGCCATAGAAACAGTGAAATCTCTCATCAATGTCTTTGTGAAAGGGGCCCGAATAAATGAGGCTTCGAATCAAAGGCAGATTACATGACTGACCATGTATCATCCTCTATGCATTGAGCATAGCCTTTGTAAAGTTAGAGCGGTAATAAAAAGTGGTATTGTGCACTGTGAAAAGCTGTGTGGGTCTGTGCATGACTAATCTGTCTTTCTGCATTATTTTATTCAATCTTCTCTGACTTTATGCCTTTGACATTTTTGCTACACTCAGTAAATTTGAGTGAATAGGCAATTTTAAAGATTTTTTTTTTATAGGGCTTCAGAGAAGTCATATGCAGACTGTATCTTTGTTCAGATTTAACAGTTTAAATATTTCCTTTGTCTAAGATGCAAAGTATTCTTTCGCCAGAAAAAAAAAGAAAAGAAAAGAAAAGAAGGGAGAGAGAATGGGGGTTAGGAATTGGGTTAGGAAGGCAACTAAAAGGCTCTTCATCTTGTATTTGCAAGGAACGAAAAATATGGGAGGTGGGGAACTTCAAGCACAGAAACACAATTCTGGATAGATGCTGATAAATACTCAGCTTTTCACTTTATCAAAGAGAGCTACCTATCTCCCACCATTTTCAGATTTGGCCTACAGTTTCTTCATTAGTCCTCATCCCTTAACCCAGGAGTCTTCAAACTTGGCCCTTTTATGACTTGTGGACTTCAACTCCCAGAATTCCTCAGCCAGCATGCCTGGCTGAGGAATTCTGGGAGTTGAAGTCCACAAGTCATAAAAGGGCCAAGTTTGAAGACCCCTGCCTTAACCCATTCAGCCAACCAAGTAGTAGCTCAACTATCTCGCTTTGAGGAGAAAGGCTAAAATACATGGGGGTTTTTTTGGTACAAAAGCTACTACACCTGGTGGGATTTTCTTCCATGAAAATACGCAATGGGCATTATAAAAAAAAAAATACTGATTGCTCATCTGAACCTCTGCTTCTTCGGTAGCTGGTTCTCAGAGTCTCTTTTAAACCAACTTGGTTAAAACTAGCTAAAAGCAAAACCCAGCCTTGAGTTCCTCTTTAAAGAACATCAACTGCCAAGTTTAAAAATGCCAGGGCTCCTCTTAAGCCAGGGGTCCCCAACCCCCGGACCATGGACCAGTACCAGGCCATGGCATGCCAGCAACCGGTTCACACAAACAAAGGAAGCCCCATCCTCAGGATGCAGGCAAAACCATGCACCCACCGGTCCGCGGAAAAACCTCTCTCCACGTAACCGGTCCCTGGTGCCCAAAAGGTTGAGGACCTCTGTCTTAAGCAACATATTTCTGAGAATGGTTTTCAAGCATCGGGTCAAATCCCTCTGGCCGAAGTCCCAAAGATACTTTTTCAAAAGGTAGCTGGACTTTGCTTTTTTCCTTGAAGACATTTCTCTTCTCATCCAAGAAGCTTCTTCAGTTCTGAATGAAGCTTCCTGGACGAGAAGCGAAACGTCTTCAAGGAAAAAACGAAGTCCAGCTGCCTTTCGAAAAAGCACCTTTGGGACAACCATGACCTGGATGACTGAGAATCTCCATGGCTACTGTCTGAGGATTATTTTCAAAGGGCAAGGACTACCCTATCTACCTCTTCCTGCAGTTCTGAAATTTCACCAGACCTTCACCTCGGCTGGGTTGACTTCCCTACTTCTGCAATCCTGCAGAAATGTTGGGATGACTCTATGGCAGGGTTCTTCAAACTTGGCCCTTTTATGACTTGTGGACTTCAACTCCCAGAATTCCTCAGCCAGGGATGGAGTCCTGGACCCACCTGCTCCTCTTATAGAGACTCTCACGTGACATTCATTTATTCTATCCCATTCTGAAGAAATACCCTGGCAGAGATTACCAGATTGTAGTTTCTTTTGTCTAACCAGAACACTGATGTATCTTTCCAGGTCCCTCCATTCTCTGCCTGTATTGGTTCTATTTGTCTCATTCATGACTGAAGGAGAATACTAGTGGTGATCACCGCTCTTATTTGTATTGTTATTTTATGCCATTCTATGGTGTTTCCTGCTTACTTTATATGTACGTCTCATAAATCTGGGTGTTCCTGAAAATATGCAAGCTATATTTGGTATATGTTGCATTATCTGGCTGTAAGACTGCAATGGCGATTAAGCAGAATTTGTTAGGTTTTGCATCTGAGCAAATAAACTTGTGAATAAACATTATTTTTGCTGCCTCTGTTAAGTCATCTCTGGGAAACAGTAAAGAGTGACATCTCTTGAACTGGTTTGTTGGTAGGGTGTTATTGTTGTTTTTTTGTTTGGAATGATTTACTCTTTAATGAGATAGATAATAAATAAGCTACTTTTGCAATACACTGCCGGAGTGATGCTGGAAAGCAAGGTGGATGTCCACCGGTGGCCAAAGGTCATGTTATTGGCGAAGTGTCAGCTTTGATACCGTCCTTATTTGCTGATAGTTTCTTCACCAGTTGTACAACTGGTAAAGGAAGGCTTTTGTGACGGATCTTTCACATATTATTAGACTACTCTTCCAGCATTATTCATCATTGGTGGCTACAACTTGTAAATCAACAACTGGAAAACAATGGGTTTCCCACCTCCCTTTTCCAGCCAACTGGTGGCTATTTTCAAGCCTAAACTTAAATCCAGTTAAGCCTCTCAGTTAAGGAAGTCTTAACCCATAGGAAAAGTTGCCCAGGACACTTGGTAATGGTAGAACCAGAATGAATGGGATGCAGAACTGGAACCGACGGTGGGCAAAATTTGGAATATTGGAGAACCCGTTGTGCCAATTCACCCATTTCCTGCTTCTTGCACATGGTTGCTGCAATATATACGGAAGGTGGGAAAGTGAATAGTGCTTGGCTCTGAGTGGTTAGGAAACTTGAATGATCCTGAGGCTGCCAAGACATTTAAATAAATTCTGTCTTCACCCTGAGTGGCATTGAACACTGTAAAGACCCATAACTCAAGAGAAGACGGTATAGCTGGCATGCATAAGGCCCACTGTCCAATCCCTGCCATACCTCAAACCAAGCTGGCATGAATGGCTTCATAAAAAGAAAAGTAGCAGGCAAATTGGGAGGCTAACGCAATGGTAGAGGATAACATTTTAATATTTAGCCCCTCCCTCTCATTGTTTCTACATTCCATCTTCAAAATATTTGTAATTAAAGAGCTTAGTCCAAAGATTTCTACCACATGGATAGGACACGGTTAAGCCATGGTTGATTTCATAATAACGGTTTTGTGGGTATGTGCTAAGAATACACTACAGTAACTAGGTTTGTATATTATACTACATTAAAACCAAATAATGTATATGACAGCTTAAATATTAAGGGGAGGAGAGGAGGAGAGAAGACGAGA
>NW_015387595.1:318236-325301 GCF_001527695.2 Protobothrops mucrosquamatus
AAGAAAGAAAGAAAGAAAGAAAGAAAGAAAGAAAGAAAGAAAGAAAGAAAAAGAAATCCTAGCAAAAGAGGAAAAGAGCATTCAGTTTGCCAGAAGGGAATAAAAAGACTTCTGTGTGCCGGGTTTTGTTTTGTTTTTTTAAACGAAATGACTTTGTGTCTGTTCTTTCCCTTTAAAAACAAGAGAGGGAGAGAGCGAGAATGTTTGCCAACTTAAAGGAATCCTTAGTGACATTAGTTATATCAACCCACCTAGAAATGGCATTTGCATTTTTATAACCTTGTTACTTAAAAGTGAAACAGGAGAGGAAGAGACTGGGTGATAGCATTCTCCCTGGGCTTTAATCCCAGCCTGAGCTCTTTATGCTTGAGAGACCCTTATGATGCTGTAACTAACCTCAAACCTGGAACAGCAGGAGGGCAACAAACCTCAGAATATAGCACTGTCATGCTTTACAGGCGTACAGCATGAAGGGGTGGGGGGGGGGGAAATCGGTTGCCTAGGAAACACTCTGGTCTTAGTAATTATTACTGTAACTGGCTGCACACCCCACCTATAACAGAAATGAATAATAAATTATCAGCATTGACTGGCAGCTTTCTCTTGCAGCTTCCGCTCGGCACTGCTACCTACCGGCATGCAAAATTAATTACAGGCAAACAGCAGGGCTGTGATCCGACAGAGCTGGATTGCAAGAGAGGTTCGGATGAAAAATCAAGCTGGAACTTGAGTTTGTGTGGTGGGTTTGTGTGCTGCAGCTGCCAAAAAAGCCAACTCAGTGCTGGGCTGGATTAACAGAGGGATAGAATCAAGATCACGCGAAGTACAATGCCTTGGTAAGGCCACACTTGGAATCCTGCATCCAGTTTTGGTCACCACGATGTGAAAAAGATGCTGAGACTCTAGAAAGAGTACAGAGAAGAGCAACAAAGATGATCAGGGGACTGGAGGCTAAAGCATATAAGGAACGATTGCTGGAATTGGGTATGTCTAGTTTAACGAAGAGAAGGACGAGGGGGGACATGATAGCAGTGTTCCAATATCTCAGGGGCTGCCCCAAAGAAGAGGGAGTCAAGCTATTCTCCAAAGCGCCTGAAGGCAGGACAAGAAGCAACAGATGGAAACTGATCAAGGAGAGAAACAACCTGGAACTAAGGAGAAACTTCCTGACAGTTAGAACAATTAACCAGTGGAACAACCTGCCTCCAGAAGCGGTGAATGCTCCAACACTGGAAGTTTTTAAGAAGAGACTGGACAGCCATCTGTCCGAAATGGTGTAGGGTTTCGTGCCTGAGCAGGGGGTTGGACTTGATGACCTCCAAGGTCCCTTCCAACTTTATTATTATTATTATTATTATTATTATTATTATTATTATTATTATTATTATTAATAATAATAAGTCTAAAAGCAATGCATGCACACATACACTCCCGATAATTGTAGCCCATGTAAGGATGCGGTTGGGAAAAGTCCCCGTGGTTGAGGTGGCACATGAAGCCTAAGCCATAACTTGTTGAATAATTCACCATGGGCTGGGGACCAGATAGCATGCTAAATTATGAAGCATGAATTGTAGTTATTTGTATTCACATCAGAGCTGAATTCAACGAAGCCACATTAGGGCTTAGCACATTGCTGATGTAGCCACCGGTACCTGTGTTAAAAGAATCAGCATCTGATTTGGAGCCCACCAGATGTGGAGACCAACTCAACCCAACCCAACATTGTTTGCGCAGTGAACAAATTCAACCATTGTGCTGAAACATCATATGGTTTGGTTGCTTTGCAGCCAGCATGTGTCAACCAATTGTGGTTTACCCAATTATCAAGGGTCAACTCTTAGTATAGTGCACAAACTCACTCTGTACCTAATAATCCCCAATTCATATTTACACATACTCATCCTATCAATGTCACTGTAACCCTGAATAAAGACAACTGTTGTATATCTGATCATCCAGCTATTGAGATAAATGTGTATCTTAACCTTCATTAAAAAAAATTAAATGCTGGTTAATATTATAGTATCTGATCTAGTGTGAAATTGTTATAAATAAAACCATGTCCGGTAGTTTTGATCAATTAAACCCTATAATTAACAAAGATACTTCATTCATCTTGTATTGTCTAATTTGCAGTAGAATATTAAAGGATTTCCACCAGAAGATGGGTTTGTTTAGAAATTAGAGCACACTTGGTGATGTGCTGGATTTGATTTAAAAGACACAGTGGGAGTTGGCAAAATTCACATATCATGGGGTTAATGTGGGTTAGAAAGAGCTATTTGTAACACAGAAATACTGCATACCAAACACTCACTCATACCCTTTCTTTTAAGCCTAGCTCCTATTTTGAAATGTAAGTCCCAACAAATTTGTTGGAGACTATATTCTTGTAAAAAAAAATTAATAAAAAAATCCATTTGCTTTTCTAGGCTAACATCCCCCAGACCTAAACTGCATTAAAACAATTGTCTTTCCCCATCCTCATTTACTGTTGCAAGGATTCCTTGTGTTCATTTGACTGTTCCCGATTTTGATTATTGTTGTATTTTCCCCCTAAAGTTTACTATTACTATTTCTTTGTTGTTTCACGCCTCTCTCATGTTCTGTAGATGCCACTGGGTTACATACCCGATAGAAAATGGATCTATATTAACGTACCATCTAGATTTATACACTGCACTAAGCCATGGTCCTTTTGAACGTGGTTTACTGAGTAACTTACAAAGATTCAGTTTAAGCAGATAAGACTGCGCAGATCAAACTAATATTAAGCCAAAATCCAGCAAGATTTGAGTTTTGGCACTCTGTTTTGCCTGGTTCTGGTTTAGAATATTAATTGGCCAAACCAATTATTTTATTCAGCCAACCATGGTGTTTGATTCCGATCAGTCTCTTGATTACACCTTGGTCATGCAACATGCGAAGCTGAACAGGGTTTTGTGTTCCTTGGCTTTGGCAAATCCAACCTTGCACAGGTGACTTAAGACCACAATTGAGCCCAAAATGTCTGTTGCTAAAAGAGACAGTTGTTAAGTGAGCTTTGCCCCATTTTATGTCCTTTCTTGCCCTAGTTGTTAACTGCAGTTGCTGAATTAGTAACACAGTTAAGTCCACCTGGCTTCCCCGTAGACTTTGCTTGTCAGAAGATCACAAAAGGTGAATGATCCCGGGAGACTGCAACTGTCGTAAGTACATGCCAGTTTCCAAGCGTCTGAATTCTGAGTGTGTGATCACGGGGATGCTGCAACAGCCATAAGTGTGAAAAATGATCGCAAGTCACTTTTTTTCAGTGCTCTTGTAACTTTGAACCGTCACTAAATGAAGTTGATTGTGAAGTTAAAGACTACCTGTAGTTTATAATCCACGGTTGGTGACTTAAAAGAGGTTTTATGAACCTGCCCAACTGTGATTTATTCCATAAATTGTGATTAAGCAAATCACAGATTAACACAACGTGGACTGTCCTAGAGCCATTAATATGATACCTCAACCTAAAGGACTGCTAAACGCTGAACGCAAAAGGAAAAATTGCAGAGAATCTGATAATGACAGCTGGAAAAGGATGAAAAAGCATAACAAAGCAGTTAGGCTTCAGGTAAAAAGCATTGGAATTTACTATATATGTATATATATATATATACACACAAACATTCAGGATTAGGACCAATATTTTTTCTAATTAACCAGCTCTGGCAGATTAGATCTCGCCCCTTTTGTTATTTAAAATACATATTCATGGCACTGTATTTTATAGATGCACCGTTTCTGGTTACAAAATAGCTTCTATTTTTCTAGGACATAATTTCATTTTGTTTAGCCAAGAATTCATTAAAGACGCTATAAATAACCTCCTTTAAATATTTAGCCGTGAATAGAGGGTGGACTGGCATTGATGGCTTATTTTAGTACTAACTGCAATATGCTTTAGAGCCATAAAAATCTACATTTCAGCATGTATCAAGCTAATGATTAACACCTCCAAAAAGGTTTGAGATATCCAATTAAGATGTCTGTTTGCAAGCTTACACTCCAATCCCCACCCTTTTCTCTCAGAAAAAGAGTCAAGAGGAGGGCAAAATAGAATTTGGACCATCAGGTTTTTTTTTTTAATTTGTGGGTTGTTTTTTTCTAATTTAGAAGGGGTCAACACTACTGCAAACCAAACACTTAATTTGTTGTCATATTGGAGGCCTCTGCAGGCTTTCCCATAGCCAACCATTGACACAGAAATCATATGGCAGTTGTGGCTGAGTCCATACAACTTGGTGAGCAAAAGAATGGGGATAATCTGTTTTTGGCTTAGTGTGATGTGTTAGCTACTCACTGGGTTGTCAATCATGACTTATGTCCAAACTCAGCCAAATAATTATGTGCCATCAAGTCATTGTTGACTCTTAATGACCATGTAGATAGATCTTCTCCATGTTGATATCTCTAACCTGGTCCTTCAGCTCTCCCAATGATGTCCTCATCAACACTTTGAGTCCATCCTCCTGGCCACTGGTGATCCTCTTCTTCTCTTTCCTTCCATTTTTCCTAGCATCAGAGCCTTCTCTAAAGAGCTGGGTCTTCATGTAATCTGTCTGAAGTAGGATAATCTGGTCATTTGTGCCTTGAGTAAGAACTATGCGTTGATTTGTTTGATGATCCATTGGTTTGTCAGTGGTATCCTCAGGAGTATTCTCCAATACTAGAGTTGACTTCTCCTTCTATCTTGTTTCTTTAAAATCTAACTTTCACTTCCATAGAGTCACAGGGAATACCTGTGCATGTTTCTGATCTTTATAGGTATGGACACATTAGGGCATTGGTATATTTTTTCCAACAGCCAAATAAACCATCAATAAAAAAAACAGGGCTTGGTAGATTATGCAGAGCAAGCCTTCAGCTTAGTACCATGTCTGGCATGCCTAATCATTCTCCTATCCTCCTTGCCAATGAAAACAATATTTTACATCAGAGTGCTCATGTCTCCCCACTCCCTTCAGATATTTCACTGAATACTTAGAAAGCTGAAAGTATGGAAAGACTGGTGCTGAACATATAATATGCCCTTTCCAATTTTCATACATTTTATTTTTTTATTATTATTTATTTGTACAGGTAGTCCTCCACTTATGACCACGATTGAGCCCAAACTTTATGTTGCGAAGTGAGAAATTTGTTAAGTGAGTAAGCTGCCCATTTTACGACTTGTCTCGCCACATTTGTCAAGTGAATCACTGTAGTTGTTAAGTTAGCAACGTGGTTGTGAAGTGAGTCTGGTTTACCCCTTGACATTGCTTATCCGCAAGATCACAAAAGGTGAGCACGTGACCCCGGACACTGCAGCCATCATAAATATAAGTCAGTTGTCAAGCATCTGAATGTAAAGAGAGAGAGAGAGAAAGAGAATGAAAGAGAGAAAGAGAAAAAGAGAGAAAGAAAGAGAAAGAAAGAGAAAGAAAAAGAAGAGAGAGAAAGAGAGATAAAGAGAAAGAGAGAAAAAAAGAGAGAGAGAAAGAGAGAGAGAAAAAGAGAGAAAGAGAAACGAGAGAGAGAAAGAACGAGAGAGAGAGAAAGAGGGAGAAAGAGAAGAGAGAGAGATAGAGAGTGAGAAAGAAAGAGAAAGAGAGCGAGAAAGAGAGAGAAAAAGAGAGAGAGAGAAAGAGAGAAAGAAAGAGAGAAGAAAGAGAAAGAGAAAGAGAGAAAAATAGAGAAAGAGAGAGAGAGAGAGAGAAAGAGAGAGAGAAAGACAAAGAGAGAGAGAGAATGAAAGAGAAAGAGATAGCCGCTAGAGTTGGGCAAAAAACCTTGACGTCTATTCTTTAGTTACTTACCTCTCTAGTCTATAGCTCTGAGTTTTCCTGTAGGTGCTCCATCCAAATACTAATCATATCTTTACCCTACTTAGCTTTTCAAGATCAGCTAAGGTCAGGTAGATGCTGCCAACTGCTGTAGGTTCATTCTTGACACAAGGTCTTCATGTGCATTCTTGTAGCCATCCTGAAGACTTTAGACAACAATAAAAAGCCAGCCTCCTTAGCTTGCACTAAGGGTGTATTTTTGTAAACACCAACTAAGAATTCTTCATGAGTGCTTCCAAACCAGGAAAAAAAAACGGTCCACTGCTTTGCCTTAGAAAAGTCACGTTTCCAGAAGCTTCCACCTGAGAGAACATTACGTCCCTTGAGAAACACCACCTCCACTTCTCTTCCATTTTTACTCGAAAAGTTTAATTTTACAAAATACAATTTTTTTTCCCCCTTTCAAAGAAACATCCCTGCAAAATACATGAACGCGGCATTCTGTTTCATAGATTCTATACAACTAAATCATCAGAGGTTTCCTACCTGCGGGAAAGAAATGATTTGTCAGCAGACACCTAAAAAGCAAACCTTTCAAAAACAATAAGGGATATGAGGGGAAAAAAAAAGAGAGAGAGAGAGAGCCTTCAAACATTAAAGCAAGTCATGAAGTAGAATGGTTGGTTCTACCTGAAAGTTGAAAACTGTCCTTCAAATAGCCCGAATGGTATTTGAAACCTCACGCCTGATACAGAAACTGCTCGCGTTTAGCTTTGAATGCGCACAACCCAAAAGCTTCGGGAGAATTATTCTTTTGAAAACTATTCCATGTGCTGTTGTTGTAAGGCAAACATGGGTGAAGGTGCTGACTGCCCATGGGGGATTATTAAGAAAATAAGGAGATTTCTGAAACGCTTCTTCACAGATTTGTTGGTTTAAAAATAAAAAGGGATATCAACAGGAGGTCTAAGTATGAACGATATTAAGTCAAAGCAATCTGCCGCCCTTACTAGCTAGATACAAACCATCCCTTGCCCCCTCGTTTTTGTGAAACTGAACAACGTCCCCTGTTTACGCGGGATCTAGCTTTTCTGTTGCATTCGGGCAGCTTTGAATTTTGAAACCCTCTTTGTCGTTTCTTCCGAAGCTTCGCAAAGAATCTCCTCGGAGTTTCGCTCCAAGATGGTTGGCAGGACAGGGTGAGCCATGACGGGATGTGGTATTGTGGAGGGCGACAAAAGTTCCTTCTCAACGACCATCCCTGAGAAAGCCT
>NW_015387595.1:325978-338478 GCF_001527695.2 Protobothrops mucrosquamatus
CCCAGCCAGCATGGGAAGGGCTATGTTTTGACTCCTTTGCAGAAAATCAGGGGAATGGGGGCCAGCCTCACCTCTGGGGGGAGGAATATCCCACAGGGTGGGAGCCACAGCAGAAAAGGCTCTCTACTTGGACCCCGCCAGCTGGAGCTCTTTAACTGACAGGGTCTGCAACACACCTTTCCTCACTGACCAGGTGGGATGGGCTGATGTAATGGGGTGAAGCTAGTTCCATAGGCAATTAGGCCCCAGGCCACGTAAAGCTTTAACGGTCACAACCGACATCTTGAATCGGACCCAGAAGCAAAACTGGCACCCAATGTCAATTTCATACCGTTTCATAGAGTCCTCGACTTACGACCACTTCTTTACTGACATTCGAAGTTATAACGGCACTGAGGAAAGCGACTTAGGGCCGTTTTTCACCCTTACGGCCGTCGCAGCGTCCCGGGGGTCACGTGATCCCCTTTGGCAACCTTCAGGGGAAGCCGGATTCACTTCACAGCCGTGTTACTGACTTAAACTGGGCCAGCGATTCGCTTAACGACTGTGGCAAGCAAGATCATAAAATGGGACCAAGCTCACTTAACAACGATCTCGCGTAGCAGCAGAAATTGTGGTCGTAAGCCGAGGACCACCTGTTAATCGTCTTCACTGTCTTTCCTGAACCCTGTGGGGCCTTCTCTTTACCTCATACATTCCCGACAAGGGAGGTGCTTTTTTGGAAAGCGGGTTCTGCTCCCACCGTTCTTCCTCCTCTTCCTCCTCCTCCTCCTCCTCCTCCTCCTCTTCTAAGATGCCCTCGCTGTTGTCGCTATGGGTTGCTTCCTCACAGCTCAGGCTCCTCAGAAAGCCTCGCCTGTCGTCAAACTCGGTGGTGCTGCTCTCGCTGGTATCGCTGCAAACACTGTTCTCCCGGCTCCGAGACTTCAAAATTGATTTACGAGGGACATATTCTCCATTCACAACATCAACAAAGACTCTGCAGAGGACAAATGTTAGCTTTAATAAAGTATTTGGAAGAAGCGAGGAGAGAAGCGTGGTGACAAATTCAGCGTAATTTCACTCCATCTTTGGGACAAATTAATTACATTACGGCTTTACCTGCTCCTCCTTCACACCTCCTTTATCCTTTTTTTAAAAAAGATACCCAAGATCGGTGGGTCCTACTCGGCAAAACCCGGCGTTGTTTTGCCTCTTCTCAATCACTGCTCATCCCTTTCCTTTGAAAGTAAACGTCCCTGTTTGACGGGATTTAACAAAACATGCAAGTCATCTCCCTTTTTTAAAAAAATAAATAAATAAGCAGAACGTGCTTTTAATCTCTGATGATAAAGTTGATCCTCAAATGTGAAGCCTGGAAGTTTACTCTTTTTAATCATTTTTGAGGGGAAAAAAGTGTGAAAAAGTAGCAAGGTTCAGATGGATTCTGAAGGCTTGGGGAAAAGTTAAGATTTGGGTCATTAATCCGGGGTTAAGTGCCATGCTTGTCTGAGTGTGGTTTGTGATATAGGGTGCCTGTTTGGCAATTGACAAAGTGCAGGCAGTCCACGAACAGCAGTTTGTTTAGTGACCATTCAAAGTTACAACAGCACTGAAAAAAAGTGACTTATGAGCGTTTTTCACACTTACGACTGCTGCAGCACCTCCACAGTTACATGATCAAGATTCAGATGCTTGGAAACTGATTCATATTTATGACGGTTGCAGAGTCCCGGGGTCATGTCGTCATCTCTGGTGACCTTCTGGCAAGCAAAATCAATGGGGAAGCAAGATTCCCTTAACAACCACATGGATTCACTTAACAACTGTGGCAAGCAATATCGTAAAATGGGGGAAAGTTCACTTAACAACTGTCTCACTTAGCAACAGAAATGTTGGGCTCACTGTAGTCGTAAATCAAGGACTACCAGTCCATGTATGGCCTCTCTGACAGAACACATGTAAGCCTTCAATGCCAAAGATGTACACTATCACACGTGTCATATATTACCATGCCATATGTGTCAAAGGGCACCTCTCTGGACACCACAACTCTTAACACAAGGGCAAGGTCAGGCTTCACGCCAAAAATTGGCGGTAAACATCACCTCCGAAAAACTGAACCACTTATTTAGGAATTGGCCTACTCAGCCTGAAGACTAACTCAAGGGTCTACAAACTTAGCAACTTTAAGACCTGTGGACTTCAACTCCCAGAATTCCTCAACCAGCCATGCTGGCTGAGGAATTCTGGGAGTTGAAGTCCACAAGTCTTAGAAGTGCCAAGTTTGAAGACCCCTGCTCTACCTTGACTTGGCTAGAACAGATATCAGAGAGAAAAAATGAAGCCATAAAAGTAAATGATTTGTCCTCTGCATATACATTAAGTCAACACCGTTATGCTTTAAACTTGATAATTTACACTCTGTGGTTCCTAGTTCAACTCTAATCATTCTCCTCCCTTCTGAGTTAAAGGATAGTTGCTGGTTTGCAAGTGACCCTAGACAACCAGTCATGTTTACATAAGTTATGTCTAGCCTGGGATTTTGCTGGGTATCATTTCACCAGATTCAGCCCTTACAGATGCTAGGACAGACATATGCATGTGAGAATGGAACATTGAACCCGACTGATTCCATGTTATATTTCAAACTAGCTTTCTGCCCCCATGTAGATTATCCATAAAATAATGATTATCTCCAGCTGTCTTAATCACTGACCATTTGAGAAACTATTCTTTAAAATGCTGCAGAAAATGTTACGAACACTGATTTCCTAATTTGAAAACTGAAATCCACTTTTGGATAGTTTGCTAAGACTAAGCAAATTTCCCTTTCAGCGATGAATCTTTGAACAATCAAAAGTCCAATTTAGTTATAAGTTGTAAAACGTTTATGAGTTTAGTTATAATTAGTTATAGAACTATGAAAACCTACAGAACAGGCGTCAGGGTTTGGTTACGTTCACAATAATTGAGAATATAAAAGCAAAATCTAGCAGTTGCAGATCTGAGAGTGAAGTCAGTACAAGGTCATTCAAACAAAAGTTCACCAAAGGTAAAAACGATTTAAAAGCTTGTGATGTTCTATCAACAACTTTTCCAGGAGTAAAAAAATATTGAGAAATCATACTGACGACCCACAATCTCTGTATGATTTTAACATTCTAATATCCTGACTATCCCTTGCTTTAACTTCCAAACTCAGTGGCTGAGTTTCTCTTAATAATTTGCATTTTAAAATAGGAAAGCAATACCTGTTCAATGCCTCCAAACTGACAGACAAATAGCATGAACCAGGGTTTAATTGTCTTCCTAAGTCTCTTTATGTCATTTTATAGGATCATTTATAGAATAAATAACTAGGAAGTGTGAAAACCACAAAACAGATGTGCCTAAAAGATGTAAAGGTGCAGCAAGACACCAGTCAGTCCTCAATTTATGACCCACAATTAGGGTTAGAATTTCTGTTGCTAAGCAAGGCATTTACGTACTACGCCTGATTTTATGATTTTTTTTTTTGCCCCAGTAGTTAAACAAAACATCACAGCAGTTAAATGACTCAGGTGATCATTAAACAAATCTTGCTTTCCCACTGACTGTTTGTCAGAGGTCAGTTGGGAAGGTTGCAAATGGTGATCACATGACCCTGGGATGTTGCAACCATTATAAATACAGGCTGGTTGTTGTTGTTAGTTGCGAAGTCGTGTCCGACCCATCGCGACCCCATGGACAACGTTCCTCCAGGCCTTCCTGTCCTCTACCATCTTCTGGAGTCCATTTAAGTTCACGCCTACTGCTTCAGTGACTCCATTCAGCCATCTCATTCTCTGTCATCCCCTTCTTCTCTTGCCCTCAATCTTTCCCAGCATTAGGCTCTTCTCCAGTGAGTCCTTCCTTCTCATTAAGTGGCCAAAGTACTTGAGTTTCAACTTCAGGATCTGGCCTTCTAAAGAGCAGTCAGGGCTGACCGGTTTGATCGTCTTGCAGTCCAGGGGACTCGCAGGAGTCTTCTCCAGCACCATAGTTCAAAGGCCTCAATTCTTTCTCATGGTCCAACTTTCACAGCCATACATTGCAACTGGGAAAACCATGGCCTTGACTGTACGTACTTTTGTTGGAAGGGTGATGTCTCTGCTTTTTAGTATGCTGTCTAGATTTGCCATAGCTTTCCTCCCCAGGAGCAAGTGTCTTTTAATTTCTTGGCTGCAGTCCCCATCTGTGGTGATCTTGGAACCCAGGAAGATAAAATCTGTCACAGGCTGGTTGGAACCATCAAATTCTGATCACATGATTGTGGGGATATGGGGATGCTGCAATGGTTATAAGGACCAGTGATCACATTTTTTTTCAGTTTGAAGTTATAACCTCCAATAGTCGCTAAACAAATGATTATAAACCAAGGACTTCCTGTAGACATATTATTTCAACGCAATTAAGATTAGCTGCAAAAGCACACACATACACCCTTTGCAGGAAGTTAGCAGTCACAACGTTCCGATAAATAAATACCGATAAATGTCTGCCGGCGTTTTAATGTTTGGCAATTCTGTCGTCCCGTGTCCATTTCCGTTGCTGTTCTTCCGTTTCCGTTTTGCTTCTTCTTTCTTTTCACTAAATTTTAAAGTGGTATTTTTTCCTGTGTTTATTCGTACCTGATGTCAAAACACACAGTAGTTGTGAGTGTTCAGGAAGGGAATGGGGCAAAAACAAAATCTTATTCTCCTGCCAGACAAAAAAAACATAAATCAAAAGAAGCACAATATTAAACGTTGCTTGGTTCATACCAAGCCAATGTTGGAATAAACATGGTTTAGTGAACACACAAAGGGTTGTGTTCATGTGACCCACTTAAGTCATACCAACATAGTCTAAAGAAAAGAAGAAATAGGGGGGGACATGATAGCAGTATTCCAGTATTTGAGGGGCTGCCACAAAGAAGAGGGGTCACGTTATTTTCCAAAGCACCTGAAGGCAGGACAAGAAACAATGGCTGGAAACTGATCAAAGAGAGAAGCAACCTGCAATTAAGGAGAAACTTCCTGACAGTGAGGACAAATAACCAGTGGAACAGCTTGCCTCCAGAAATCATGGGCGTTCCGTCACTGGAGATTTTTAAGAAGAGGCTAGACAGTCACTTGTCTGAGATGGTATAGGTTCTCCTGCTTGAGCAGGGGGCTGGACTAGAAGACCTCCAAGGTCCCTTCCAGCCGATATGATATGATATGATATGATATGATATGATATGATATGATATGATATGATATGATATGATATGATATGATATGATATACTCTACCACACCACAATTTTGGTTCTGTGTGATATGTCACTATATCTGTGAAGTTGTATAGTGTTTTCTTTTATACAATCCTTCCTTTAACCAAGCTATAAGAAGCTAGAGAATTTTGCTTTCATTTCTAAAAAGCTATGGTTTGTAGTCTGTTGTTATGTCCAAACCTGCAATTATAGTTGTCTTAAAGATATAAGCCAGCATTAGCAGGTAAGGTCGGAGGGTTAGGGTTATTCTCTTAATTAAGAGTGAACACAATTTGTCCAGGAGATGTGTACCACTAAACTACAATGAGTTGAAAATGGAAAGAAAAGCCAATTATGATCTCCTTGTATGTCAAAGAAAGTAAGTTCCTGAATCCAACTCTTATGCACCATATATAGCGTTAAACCACAGTTCAGCGTTGTATTCGCAACCAATGTAGTATATATGATTTATAGGATGGTGTGAATCTAACTAATTATGGCCAGGTCAGTAAACTACAGTTCTTTTAAAAATGGCTTAGTTCAGGAGTTCTCAAAGTTTGCAAAAACACCACCCGCTAAAAAGATAAATGAATTTCTGGGAACTTCCTCATGAATAAAACTAATGAGTTCAACGGGGTTACAGCTGGGCAAGAAATAAATACATCACTTACTAAAAGATATGCAACTTCCATCATACTTTCTTGACAGGCTTACTTTTCTCAGCGCTACAGATAGATTGGTCATGTTTAGTTTTTCTCTTACCGCTCAATAAAAATGTCTCCATTTGGAAAGGCTAAAACTGAAAACAACCAATCAACATTCCAAGCTTGGCTAACATATACACTCCTATAGCTACTCTGATGTTGACGGATGTATTACTACACACCACACCAGCGATCTGCAGTCAGAAGGAAAGCATCAAGCAACCACAAGACTCCATTATAGCTTCCCCAAACTGGTAGTATAACTCCAGATATACCAGAGCAGCAAGTTCAAGAGTTCTCAGTTTGTATGGTCAAAGGTCTGGAATTCTTGGAGTTCCAGGTCCAACACATCTGGAAGACTCTGAGCTATGGAAGGCTGCTTCACAACACATCTTCTTAATAATACGAACAATTTCCATGTGTTCCGTGTGTTGGACCTGGAGCTCCAAGAATTTGGAACTGAGAATTCTTGGAGTTCCAGGTCCAACACATCTGGAAGACTCTGAGCTATGGAAGGCTACTTCACAACACATCTTCTTGATAATGCGAACATTTTCCATATGTTCCATGTGTTGGACCTGGAGCTCCAAGAATTTGGAACTGAGAATTTTTGGAGTTCCAGGATCCAACACATCTGGAAGATTCCGAGCTACGGAAGGCTACTTCACAACACATCTTCTTGATAATACAAAGGTTCCATGTGTTGGACTTGGAGCTCCAAGAATTTGATCAATCAAACTGAGAATTCTTGAAGGTCCAGATTCACCACATCTGAAAGACACTGAGCTAGGGAAGACTGCTTCACAAGTCTCCTTGACAATACAAACCCTTTTAGGTTCCACAGTGTGGGAGAAATATATTGTTGGCACAACATTCTCACTAATGGCGAAATCATCTTCATCGTCACTGCAGTAGTGATTGGGGCCATTAAGCTGACTTCTGAATGATTCAAAGTTGGTTACGTCCTTCTGAACGTTGCCCTGAGTATGAGGTTTTTCTTCCCTCTGAAGAACATCCGGGTTTAACTTGTTGTCTTCTCTCTCTTCTTCAGAAGAAGAGGCGCCTTCTGACTTTGCATTACTAGTCTCGGAAATCCTGGGGAAAGAATGAGCAGCGTGAGAAAAATAAAGGGAAGATTGATTTTAAGTCCTGAGATAAATAGGTGACCATAAGTATGTCTTGCTCTGTTTTTAAGCTGTGGGGGTTTTTTTTTGTTTTTTGTTTTGCCAAACCATAATTAAATCAGACTAATGATTTTAGACTATTTAAGGTCCTCCAGCACCATAAGAAAAGTGGTCCCAAAGGAGCTTTTCAAAAGGCAACAGGACTTTCTTAGCTTTTTTTTCTTTGAAAACGTTTCGCTTCTTATTCAAGAAGCTTCTTCAATTCAGTTCAATTCAAGAAAGCCCAGGTGCCTTTTGAAAAGCATCTTTCACACAACCAGGACCTGATGATTGAGAATCTCCATAGACATAAGAAAGGTCCTATATTGCTATATCAGGCCAGTGTCCAACAATTTCCTCCAATGGCAGGACTGGGACATTCAAAAAATCCTACAGTGATAGCCTTCTCCTGTTGCCATTCATTAGAAGCTGAGATGCCTTCTAAATTGGCAGGTTACTTATAAACATCATAACCAACCACCACTGCCTTCATTCTTTCTCCCAAGACAGTAATTCCTGAGATATTTTGGGAAAACTGGCAGAGCTTTGCAGAACTACAAATCCCTAGGAAGAACAAATCGTTTAAGTCGAGAATGATGTGCTTTAAGTGTCGACTGTGTCACTCCTTGATACAAGGTTCAAATTGCCAATAGTCCCAACAAGTAGTGGGGAGAATGTGTATTTACTCATGTAGTATGACCGTAGGATTATTATTTATCCTTATTATTATCTTCTTTCATCCCCCCCTCTTACTGGTATTAAGATTTAATTTTCAATTCGATTCACAGTCTGGGAATGGTAAAAATGTAACAATTCAAGTCCTAATCAAGAATCTAAGCTGCTGCTGCTGCTGCTGTTATTATTATTATTGTTAATCTTCGGTTCGATTCACAGTCTGGGACTGGTAAAAACTTAACAGTTCAAGTCCTAACCAAGGACCTAAGAGCTGTTAAGGTAGTGTCTGAGTATATAAGCAGTTCCAAGTAAGGTGTTTTTTTGCAAAGTCAGAATATTCAGGTCTGCGCACAGTCACCCATGCCCTCGTCACCTCCCGCCTGGACTACTGTAATGCTCTCTACATGGGGCTCCCCTTGAGGAGCACCCGGAGGCTTCAACTGGTCCAGAATGCGGCCGCGCGGGCGGTGTTGGGAGGGACCCGTCGCTCCCATGTAACACCGCTGCTGCGCGAGCTGCACTGGCTGCCGGTAGCCTTCCGGGTGCGCTTCAAGGTGTTGGTCATCATCTTCAAAGCGCTCCATGGCATCGGACCTGGATATCTCCGAGACCGCCTTCTGCCGCAGATTACCAGGGTAGCCGGCCATGCGAGGGTGTCTCACCCAGAGGAGTCCCACGGCAGTCGGTCTGTCACGGCCGACCGCTGGAGGTCCCCCTCCCGGAACTCGGTGGGAGCTCCCACCCTCTGGAACGAACTACCCCCAGAGATCCGGGTGATCCCGGATCTCCCCTCCTTCCGCCGCGCCCTAAAGACATGGCTCTTCCAACAAGTGGGATTGGCCTAGGGAATTTTTAGTGGGGTTTTAAGAGAAATTTTAATTATATAGGCCATAGTAAATATTTCTTTTTAATTTGGTTTTAAATTGGGTATTTATTGTTGTATCTGTTTTATAAGGCTGTCAGCCGCCCTGAGTCCGTAAGGAGAAGGGCGGGATAAAAATTGAATAAATAAATAAATAAATAAATAATAAAATTTCCATGTATCTAGGCAACCTATTACTATTACTATTGGTACAAGCATTGATTTCTTCCTCCACAATTGCTCAACTTCAATTTGCAGATCGCGGTATTTCGTTATTTTTTTCTAGTTGTTTCTCTTCAATTCACGCATCACCTGGTATTGCAATTCCAATGAACCAGATTTTTAATTATGATGATGATGATGATTATCATTATACTGTTGCTTTGAATGTACACTGAGAACCTCTGCACCGGAGACAAATTCCTTGTGTGTCTAATCAAATTTGGCCAAATAAAGCATTCAATTGGATCCGATTCAATTCAAGCACATAAAGAAGAAGCTAACCAAGCCTCCAATTTTATTTCTTTCTCTAAGGGCTCCCATTCACAGCGCAGCTTCTATCCTAAATATTCTCCCTTTTTCTGAAAACTCCAACGGTCCATGCTTAAAATAATACCTGTTGAGTTCACCGAGGATTTGCTCTTGACTTTCCAGTTCATCAAGTCGGGCCCAGAGGTCCTCTTCTGATTTTAAGTCCCCATTGGGCTTTTTATCAGTTCCACTCTCATCAAGATTCACCTCAAAAGCAGGGGTTTTTGGTTTTGAATGAGGTTTGTGAGCAGTTCTGCACTTTCCTGAAGAATTAAATAAGTGTTTTGTTGTGATGTTTGCTTTGGTAAACATAATTACCAGACAATTCAAAGGTTTTATTAAAGCTTTCATGTTGTTCTGCCAGTAAACCAGAGCTACAATAGCAAACAAATAGAGGGTTGCCATTATTCAAATATGAAACCCTGTATTATGTTCAAAGAACGGTAACTTGAGACAATGGGGAGGGGATTCAGCGCAATCCATTATTAATCATAAGACGCTGCCTTATCCTGGATGAAGCAAAAGAGAGCAGTTAAGTCTAGAGGTTAAGTCATCAGATTAGAAACCAGGAGACGGTGAATTCTAGTCCCTCCTTAGCCATGAAAGCCAGTTGGGTGACTTTGGGCCAATCACCAGGAGACTTTGAGTTCTAGTGTTGCCTTAGACATGAAAGCCAACTGGTGATCTTGGGCCAGTCACTCTCTCTTAACCCAACTCACCTCACAGGGTTTTTATTGTGGGAGAAATAGGAGGAGGAAGAAGTATTAGGTGTGTTGAATTATTTGTAAAAAAAAAAGTGGGATATAAATAAGTAAAAATAAAAGGCCCATCTAATCCAAGATTTAGCCACTTTTTCAAATTCCAGATAGGGGACTTTTATAGACCATCCAGATGATGGGGACCGAACTTTACTCCCTGTGAGTGCAGCGCATAGACTTTATGCCAAGGTATTGATTTAACAGCTAACCAGCTTATGTAATGTAAGATGTAATGATGGGAATGACTCAGCAGGATCTGTGTCTCTTTATGAGCCTTTGTATAACGGGAAGGCTCTGTTGATGTATTCTCTCCCTTCCGTTTCCTGCTGTAACTGCGGTTTGTTGGATCCTGCTGTATTAGCACATGTATGTATATTGTTCCTGGTGTATGATATTGTAGATAGTGTAAGATAAACCACCATTTACTATAGAACACTGTGTTTACCCCTGGGTTATCTCATGTAATAAGAATGTGCACGCTCTGACACTTTAGCAATGAACCATGATAATATCATAAAATAAATGACTCGTGGTGTTCCTTTCTCTGAAGCCATCTACAGTAGGTCTCCGCAGAATCTCACACCAGTAATCCTTGCTTAGCAACAAGGATTCATAGTTAGGCTAACAATAAAAAAAGTAACTTTGAGACCCATCCTCGCATTTATGACCTTTGAAGATCTGTAAAGCGAAGAAAAGCTGAAGTTAAGATCATAAGCACAGCCATAGTTTCATTTAGGGGCTGCTTTGCTCAGTGACCAAGTTGACAGTTACAATTCCAGTCGCTAATCAATTGACGACTGCAGTCAATTTTGAGCACCTCAAACGTGACGCGTTTTGCAAGAAAGTCCAGCAACCTTTCAGGGGAAAAAAAAAAGAACCTCATAAAAAGTTTTATTTATTTAGGATAGGCTACATGGTCACTGGTTAACTGTGTAAATATGCAAATACATGAATATATGTTCTAAGTCACTACTTTAAAGTGGCAACAGATTAGCATTATACTGAACATAAACGGAACAGAAGCATTTCCACACGCTAACTGGTATTGTAAAATTAGGATAGAGAAATAACGCTCACCTTTACTTTCAGTCTCATCGCTTTCTGCTATTTCTCTGATATCAACAATATCACCTGCTGCCTAGCAGGAAAAATATATAAATTAGTATATGACAACTTATACTTTGTGGGCAATTATTCCTAGCCAATAGCAGAACTCCAGGGACTCTTTTTAAACTGGTTTAGACATCCGGCGCACAAATTGAAAGAAACTTCAAGGACTGTTTGTAACATGATGCAAGGTGAATTGATTTATTTTGAGCTTGTATATCCTGGTTCGGTTCTTTTTAAAGGTGCAATTCTGACCCTTAAGGGGAGTGTCTCTCTGGGATGCACACCAACCTTGTCCAAAACATGTCCCCATCTTCTGGCCCTTGTGCCTAACAAAGCATGCTAGGGGAGAGGCGTCCCGTCGATATAATTGCACTCTCTGAACTACTTTTCTAAAATGCCCCATGGGCCCTGTGAAATATATCTTACATCACTGATTTTCTGCAAATCTTCAGTGAATTCAGCTCTGGATTCAAAATTCTTCATGACTTTGCCCAAATCATCCAGCATTTTTCTTACGCCTGAAATGGCAAAAGAGACAGCAAAATGATACAAGAGTAATCTCACACCAAAAAGTAATTTTAAGTATATTTACAGAAAAAAATGAATCCTGTTCCCTTTTTCTTCCCGCCCAAAGTTTCACAAATAGTGTTAACATTTCTCTGGTCTCTCTATAGAAGGCTAATGTCACATGGATGAGAAAAATGTCCCTGTGTAACTTATTTGGTGTCAGGACTTTTACTGGTCCTGCCGTTGCCCTGATATCTGGAAAGAGAATAATACATTTTTACTTGAGTTCACTGGATGCCGGGAGTGTTTAATGTGTACAGATAAGAATAGCAGATATAAATCAACTCTAGATTGCGAAAATAATTCCTCTTTGAAGTGTTTAAATACTGACTAGAACTTATTTTAAATTGCTATTTGATTTGTACAAAACAAACCAGAGTTCTTCTAAAAACTAGGTTAGTTTACTGTTTTCCCTAGATGCATGGAAGGACAAGGAAATAGCTTGTTGGTTGTACATGTAATACTGAACTATAGTTCAAGTAATATGTGAGGTAGCTCTGTGTGCAAATCTATTTTCAAATTGGTAAAATGAAGCAACAATTTTTTTCCCCCTCAATATAGGCCTTGCAAGTGAATTCTAGATGATTCGTGATATCAGAAATCTGTAAAGCCATATCATAACATAGTACATAAAATGTTGTTCTTTAGCAATGTGACTATAAAAAAATAAATCACTTAGCCATCAAGTACACTAATGATAGTTCCATAACATTCTGTTTCCTGATAAGATGGATTCCTACCTTACATATTTATTCCACTAAAAGATGGTTCCTGGCCCTTATTCACAAGTATACTATCTTAAGAGTGCTAAGAATATTCACCACGATTCTAATTAATTAAACTTGTTAGGTACAACAGACTCAAGTTCCATTTATTTCAATGAAGCTGAATTTGG
>NW_015387595.1:343478-364982 GCF_001527695.2 Protobothrops mucrosquamatus
GGGACTGATTTCCAGGTAAAAGCACATCCCCAATTACAAAAAATGTCCTCCATCAGACACATTAGTGTGAAAATCATCTTATTAACAACGCTGTATTATATCATTCTTTTATGCAACTGGCATTGGGAGAGTAAACTGTTTTCAATCATGTTGTTAGAATGCATGAAATACAACTCATCACACACTTAATCAAGACACAGATGTATAGTGTAAAAAGCATGCTAATGTAGCTTTTGGCTGGAGATGCAACTGTGCCTTGCTTTAGCAAGACTCGGAGAAAAAAAATGTAACGAGAGCATTGTTTTCCCTAATATGTTGGAGGTGGAAGTCAACATGTTGCAGGATACTAAGTCATCAAAAAGTCCTGTTAATTTCACACATGGGTGTTTGTGAACACTAACAGAGGTTTTCTTTAAAATAATTTATTATTTACTTGGATTTAAGGGACTGTGGGGGAGCATTTGGCCACAAAGTTAAGCGTATCTGGATTTTAACCATGCCTTTGGTAAAGGGTCCTAAGCAGAATATTTGAACTATATTAAAAGCATATCTAACAGATTATAATAAAGTTTGGAAAACAAATGTGATTTCCAAGTATGCTCTACAGCTTTCAAAATGTTTTATCAAATATCTTTCTGTTCTGTTTGGGCTTTCTATCAAAAAATTACATATTCTTTTAGACATGTGGTTGAAAAATTATATGTTGGCCTACTAGGATAATATGGCCTTCAGTCATAACTCTCTCTCTCAGTAACCTAGAGGCCTATAACAGATAAGATGGTTAAAATAATATAAACAATCTCTGGAACAGGAATTATGTTTTTTATGATCACATTTATCTACAAATCTAGGATTTTCATTTCATTTCACTCCAGCAGCTGCTTTTAAATATTTTTCTCCCTATTTTTTTAAAACTGTCCTGTTTATTGTCATTCACATTGGCATTACTAAACATTCCATTTGGAATTCTGATTTTAGCAAGCTTTTTATTTTGTATAAAGGCCTGTGTATGTACGAGTTTACTTTCATATCTTATAGCAGACAATAAATCCCACGTCCAGTGAAAATAGGAAATACAGTCAAGCATCTAAGAACTCCTGAGGTCTAAATTCATGCACACAATGGCCCATCAATTCATTCACAACTTAGCTAGGAGTTTGGCAAGGCAACCAAAAGATTCCAAGATACATTATATATAGGCAATCGAAAAAGCTGAAAATAGCAAGTTCAAGTACCTGATTCAATAAGTAAAAAACAAGGGAAAGAACTCAAGTTCTCACTCAGAGTGAGGAACTGCTCAAATTCTCATTGGCCTTGTTTGGGACTATCCTTTTAAAATGTTGTGCACTAGACTGCTAATGTCACAAGAGGTTTCCAAACATTAGGTCACAGAAAAAAACAGGAATCGGCTACATCGTGAATTATATGCCTCTGCACTATAGTACCCATGATTTGGGTACTATGTCCCTAGTACCCAAATCATGGACTACCAATCATAGCAGGGACACAAGATTTAAAGGAGAAACCCCCGAGTCTGGAACTGGTGGAGTTTTACATCTTAGAAATCCCTCCTAGCAATACAGTACAAATGCATGATGGGAAGCAATCGCTTATGTATCTTGTTGCAAGAATTGGACATGTCTAGTCCAGGGGTAGGCAACCTTGGCTCTTTTATGACTTGTGGACTTCAACTCCCAAAATTCCTGAGTCAGCATGGCTGGTTCAGGAATTCTGGGTATTGAAGCCCACAAGTCATAAAAGAGCCAAGGTTGCCTACCCCTGGTCTAGTCTAACGAACAGAAGGACTAGAGGTGATTTGATAGGGGCTGATATCTGAGGGGTTGCCACAAAGAAGAGGGAGTCAAGCTATTCTCCAAAGCATCTGAGGGCAGGACAAGAAGTAATGGAGGGAAGCTTATCAAAGAGAGATTCAACCTAGAACTAAGGAGAAATTTCATGACAGTGAGAACATTTCATCAGGGGAACAGCTTGCCTTCAGAAGTTGTGGGTGCTCCATCACTACAGGTTTTCAAGAAGAAACTGGACAGCCATTTGTCCAGAATGGTATAGGGCAGGGGTAGTCAACCTTGGCTCTTTTATGACTCGTGGACTTCAACTCCCAGAATTCCTGAGCCAGCTGAGCCAGCCAACTCTGGGAGTTGAAGTCCACGAGTCATAAAAGAGCCAAGGTTGACTACCCCTGGTATAGGGTCTCCAGCATGGGCAGGGGGCTGGACTAGAAAGCCTCCAAGATCTCTTCAACTCTATTATACTGTTACTGTTACATTTTGGCAACAGCATAGTGGTTAATTCTGAGAGTATCCTTCATTTTACATGGATACCCTAACAAAATATTCCCTCCTAGAAAACCCGTGCAGTCAAGGTGGTATCACCAAGATGGTATCACCTAAGCATATTAAGCTCCCTATCCACCTTTTCACCTCCCTCTTGAGATCAACTGAAATGAGTTATTACCAGGCTGATGGGTAAAGTAACGTGTCCACTGCATACATATGACTAAGTCACTCTGTTTATTAGTAATTAGATTTATTAGTTGATTTTCAAGAGTATTCCAACAACACAATGCAATGCATAATAATCACATTCAGCTTTAACACCAGGAGAGGGGATCAACACGGTGCTCCTATATTTTAAATTACCACATCGTACATACAGAGTTGCAAACAATTCCACATAGCTAGAACTATTAAAATAATCAAAGCCCCTTCAAAGATCCACATTCAGAAGCAAACGAGATCTTCAAAGGCAGTGGCAGACAGACACACGCACACACGCGCACACACACAAGTAGGAGTGCCAGTTATTCACTCCAGCCAGGCACTTGTGTTTTGGAAAACAGTGACACAGGTGACAAGAGTAGCAGCTGCTGTGTGTCTCGTGCACGAAGTCCCTGTTGGAAAACTCTTTCTGCTGCTTGATCATTATCTATCGTGCAGCTTGCAAAAATGCAGGAGCCTTGCAGGAGAAAATTGCTTAGCACTCCCCAGGCTAGAAAAACTGGAAGCCTGCTGGTCATCGCTGCTGGTCGCAGGGCTGGCAGTCCCTTGTGGTCACCACAGAAAGGAAGCATCCTGTATTAGCAGGAGAGATGGAGAGAGAGAGAGAGAGAGAGAGAGAGAGTCATAAGCAACTCTACCTAGACCTGGAGGCATAATAAATGTGTATAAAGGTGTGCAAGTGACAGTGCAGTAGTGTCAGCCAAGTGGTCTCTGCTGTCCCAGTCCACCCTATTTCAGCACCAGGGAAGGGAGAAATGGACTCTTGCCCTTTTTGGAACCACAACAAACAAGGTGTGTCTGGCAACAGACATGTTTCCTCTATGCACCTGGCTGGTGATTCGGTAAAACACGGATGCCTTAGGCGGCAGTAAAAAGTACTGTATCTGTAGGGAGCATCTGATCTTTGCCAACCCATTTTATCCGCTCTCCGTTGTTAGAGGAGACGGGTGTTAAAGCAAAACATTATAGACAAACATCATTTCTCACACGGGGACAAATGAGGAAGAGACAGGAGACAGTTACAGGTAGCCCTCGACTTACGACCACAATTGAGCCCCCAAATTTCCGTTGCTAAGCGAGATGACTGTTAAGTGGATTTTGCTCCATTTTATGACCTTTCTTGCCTCAATTGTTACATTAGTAACACAGCTGTTAAATGAATCTGGCTTCCCCCACTGACTTTGCTTGTTGGGAGGTGGTCCCAGGGGGATCACTGCAACCGTCACAAATATCAGCCGGTTGCCAAGCATCAGAATTTTGATCTCGTGGCTACGGAGATGCTGCAACGGCCGCAAGTGTGTGTGTGTGGGGGGGGGGGACACAGTCCTGAGTCACTTTTTTCAGTGCCTTTGTAACTCCAAGTGGTCACTAAATGAATGGTTGTAAGTTGAGGAACACCTGTAATGAGGTTGAACGCTTACAACTGTACATCATTTGTGGCTTACCTTTGCGTTCTACGATCTGGCCTGATAACCCAGTTCCTGGCGTGGAACAGGGCTGGATGTCAGGAATGCCAACGTGATGTAGCTATTAGGATTCTAAAGGGAAAGCATGTTAGCGTGTTTTATATTTTCCTGGACATTTCATGACCAGGATGTGTCTCGTTGACTCCTAAGAATGTACAAGGTAAGAGGTAGAGAATATAGCCCATGCAAGAGAATATGTGTAGCTAAGATTGAACTGTAGAGTCCTTGGGGCATTCTAAGCTTGGTTGTTTGCTTGTAGATGTTTCATAACCCATCTATATAACAATATGAGTGCTTATGAGTGTGGGGTTTGCACACTCCACTCACTAGCACTGATGAAGTTACCTAGTTGGGTAATGAAATGTCTGCAAACAAACAACCAAGCTCAAAGAGCACCAAGGACTCCCGACTATAGCCCATGTACTGCAAACCTGAATTGTGTCCTCCCCCTCTACATACATACCTAAATAAATACAAAATACATGTATATAGCGTGCCGTAACTGGATCACTGTGGTTATAAAGCTAGCTTTATAACTGAAAACGGTTAAGATCTTCCTTTCTTCTTTGATAAATGCATTACTTGTTCACTTCTGGTAAAACCAACCCACAGCTGTTAACAACATAAACCGAAAACTGAAATCAGTAAAATCACAACTGAAATCAGTAAAATCACAGTAAAATATAGGAGAATCACCATAAGCAATTACATCTCCATGGTATGTTTTCCAAGGAAAGAAAAACCCAAGAAATCTTGGAAAAATTAGAAACAGTTTAGATAATAGGGGAAAATACCTGATGAATGTCTCTAATCATTTGTAACAGGAAGAAGTAATATATGAAACAAAACATAGATAGAAACAGAATGTAAAAAAGCCTTATCTCGTAACATGGCATTTTATGCCAGCCGTCAATTTTGACTGGTGCCAATATTTGTATTGAAGGCTGCCTGTTGCAATTTACGACTGAGTAATATTACAGTACCATATGTTAATGCAATCAGTATAGCCATTTTGTGAATTCATTTGCAGCACCGTCTCACTACTAGAACGTCCTGACACACACCGGCTCAATTGCAAAATAATGCTCAAAAAGTTGAAGTTTTCGTATTTTAATTGGTTAGGCGTTAAGACAATAAAACACACTTTGTTTTTAGGGTTCCCATACATATTCGATGAATATACGAGAAAAAAAACCTCAATCCCGCAGAAATCAGAATCCGCTGTAATCGGAAGACGCTCAGATTAAGATTGTATGTTACTCTTTAGTTGACTGTCATTCGAGAGCTAGGAAGGACACTTACGTTTTTTCCTGTGTTCTACTAGACCCCCGGCCTGTTTTGCTGAACATTTTGCAAACCAGTTGTCCCCAAGAAGAACTGTCACCTCATTGGTGTGCACAAGTCTTCCTGGCATGAAAGCTAGAGGACCAAAAGGGACCTATCAAAGTAACAACAGAAAAGGAAAGCAGTGAAAAATCATCTACGGCAGACATGTCAAACACAAGGCCCGGGGGCCAGATGCTGCCCGCAAAGTGGTTTCATGTGGCCTGCGAAGCCATCCTGGAAACAGTGAGGGAACGGCCCCCGCTGCCTTGGCCCTGGCCCAGGCTGCCCGGGAGCCAATGTACAATTTTGTGGTGGCCATCTATGCTGAAACGCATTCAGTCTTAGCTCCACAAGGCCGTCTGGAAACAGCGAGGAACCAGCCCCTGCCGCGTCGATCCCGCCCCCTGGGTGTATGCTGGGGAGGTGTCACCCTTTGTGAGGAATGAAGAAATGCATCATGCCTTGGAACTTGCCCCGGTCCCACCCCCTTCTGCCAGAGACCCTCAGATCTGTCCCACTCCTGCCCAGGCCCCCATAGGCACCCTTGACACGAACGATGTAGAGCTGGCCATGCCCACCCAGTAGGCCGCACCCACCCTGGCCACAGCCACCCGGCCCCCCAAGGGCAACCGCAATGCTAATGCGTCCCTCAATGAAATTGAGTTTGACACCCCTGATCTACGGAGAGAAATTTCATTTATGGGCAGTTCTACCTTCATGCTACAAGCCTTAATGTTTCAAAAAAGAAAGGACTACAGGTAGCCCTTGACTTACAATCATTCATTTAGTGACCGTTAGAAGTTACAACAGCACTGATAAAAGTAACTAATCATCATTTTTCACACTTACAACCCATGGTCACGTGATTGATATTCAGGGGCTTGGCAACTGGCATGTATTCAAGACGGTTGCAGTATCCTGTGTTTACATGACCACCATTTACGACCATCAGTCAGTGGGGAAGCCAGATTCACTTAACAACCGTGTTACTAACTTAACAACTGCAGTGATTCACTTGACAGCTGTGGCAAGAAAGATCTTAAAAGGGGCAAAACCTACGTTAACAAACGAACAAAAATTTGGGGGTGAATTGTAGTAAGTCAAGGACTACCTGTGTCTTTTAATTAAATCTACCGTGCTTTCATAACTATCTCGGAGTCGTTCGATATATTTTGCAAAACTGTTAATTAGATGTACATCTCACTTGCCAAGAAGACTAGCAGTGTATCATCTAACTGCACATTTCACAGATCATCTCTATCACCAAGTCCTGACTAGTGAGCTAATCATGTTCCGATATGCTTGATGCTACCCAAGCAATTACTTCTAAGCAACAAGCTTTCTCGCCAGAATAAAAACTTTTCCCGAATTAAGATTCTCTCAGTGTAAACTATTTTATATAATCAATAACCAAGACTTAAAAGCTTTTTTTTTTGTCTTTCGCTTCACAGGAAATTGTTGTCTATTGGAAATGAAATTACAGACTTCATAAAATGAGTACCAAATATGAATATTATCAAATAGGGCAGACGTCATAGTACATTGTCAACATTTCGGGAGGCCGAAAAAGGGGAAAAAAACATATATAATGCCAGAATCAGATCCAAAGAATCAGGACAATGGGTAGGTTGCAGCTTTAGAAGATTTATTCAGGTCTATACACAAGAAGTGGCATGGTGGCTCAACGGTTAAGACACTGGGTTGTCGAATGGAAAGCCGGCAGCACAGGTTTGAGACCCGAGCACCATACGACGGGGTGAGCCCCCGTCCTCACCCCAGCTCCTGCCAACCTAACAGTTTGAAAGCATGCAAAGGCAAGTAGATAAATGGGTACCACTCTGGAGGGAAGGTAACATCACTCTGTGATGTCATGCTGGCCACATGACCGCGGAAATGACTTTGGACAACACTGGTTCAATGTCTTTGAAAGAGAGATGAGCGCCGTCCCCTATAGTCGGCAATGAGTAGCGGAGTAAAATCCGCAGGGACTCTCCTTTACCTTGTTTTATATACATGACTCTGGTCAACTAAAGTTCAACCCTAAATGAGCAGCAGATAAGGGTCACTAGGATTCAGGAGGAGGTGGACTTGGAGTGCTTGTGGGAATGCAATGATTCTAAGCTGCTGACACATTTAACTCAGCCTCCCCAGCTCTGCCCCTTCTCCTACACATATATTTGTTTAAGGCGATCAAGAATTAGATAGCCTGTGTTCAAATCTGCTAGTTGGTTGTAGACTGTACTGCCATGCCTTTGAAAGATAAGCACACAAGAGAGGCATAAAAACAAGCAAGAGTCAGATACTAAACTGTACCTACCATGACCTCATATGAAAGTTTGTCTGGCAGCGTACTGAGTCTGTCCTGAAGTGCTTCGTAGTCACTCTCAACCTTCTTCCTACAGGGAAGTTCAGACAAATGTACTGTCAGTTCTAAATCTTAATTAATTTTATGAACATAGAAATATATTACACACATTTCTAAGCTGAGGCTTGAATCAGAAACTATGCTTTGCATGTTATGGTGACAAACTGCCACAAGTAATTTGGGTTGGAAGGGAGAGGTGGGGAGTTCCGGGGCATTTTTCCATCTTTTTGTAAATATGATGTCTGTGAGTACAGGTAATTCTTAACTTACAACCACAATTATTCCCAAAATTTCCCTTGCCAAGCAGGACAGTTATTAAGTGAATTTTGCCACATCTTGCCAGGCGTTCAAATTTTGATCGGGTGCCCATGGGATGCTGTAACAGTCATAAGTCACTTTTTTCCATGTCATTGTAACTTTGAACAGCCACTAAATCAGGGGTCTTCGAACTTGACCTTTTTATGACTTGTGGACTTCAACTCCCAGAATTCCTCAGCCAGCATGCCTGGCTGAGGAATTCTGGAAGTTGAAGTCCACAAGTCATAAAAGGGCCCACATTCGAAGACCCCTGCACTAAATGAATGGTTGTAAGTCGAGAACTATCTGTAATGAAAGGAATTCCATCAAGGGATATTCTCCAAGCCCGCAAATTGTTTCTTAAAAGACAATTATTCTAGAGATGAACGATTTGACCATTTTTTAAAATCAATATCCATTAGGTTCAATCATCAGAGGCCTATTTAATTCAATTCCACGTGGACTCGGATAGGGTTGTGCTATTAGAAAACCTAGAGCAAACCTATATCAAGGGTGTCGAGAAACACCACAATGCAGCCTCTAGATCAGGGGTGCCCAACCTTGGCGACTTTAAGACCTATGGACTTCAACTCCCAGAATTCTCCAGCCAATTCTGGCAGTCGAAGTCCCTAAGTCTTAAAGCTGCCAAGGTTGGACACCCCCGATCTTGATTTCAACCACTTTGTATGACCCTTCATAGGACATACACTTGAATGGGCTTTCTCATTCTGTCTCAGCAAAACCAGAGTAAAAGAAGACTACAGTTCACCTAGTAATCTCACAGTGAGTCAACTCCATGTCCTTCTTCCTAGGATCTACTGCAGGGGTCTTCAAACTTGGCCCTTGGCTGGCTGAGGAATTCTGGGAGTTGAAGTCCACAAGTCATCAAAGGGCCAAGTTTGAAGACCCCTGATCTACTGCCTTGCACTGAGGTAGGAATTGGAAGTGAAAGATGTGAAAATGTGTGAAATTGCTTCCCAAAATTAAGCCCCTCTTCTTTGGGGGCTCAGCTGAACCTCTCAGAACATCAGCTGGGAAGAAAAGGAGAGCGGTGCTGCTCCCTGTGGAGAAATCTGTAGATCAGATTTCATTATAAAGGTTCTGCAGCAGTACAAAAATGTTTTTTTTAAAAAAAGCTTGATTCCAGCAGCACCAATAGACACCAATATAATACCCGTCTTACTGGAAATCAATGCAGCCTCTGAATTTTAAATAGTAGAACAACATATTAGCTCTAAACTGTTTTTTTTTTTTTTAACAATCCAATGGTCACAACTGAATATGATGAGCATTAGATGGCCTTGAGCCTCCCTCCCTCCCTCTCCTCCTTCTGGCAGCTTATGTGCATTTAAACTAAGCCCCCCCCTCATCAAAACCAAACATCTGATACGTCTGAACTATAAATTATTTGTTCAGAGGTCTTTCAGGCATGAAGAAAAAGCCTCTTAAAATAAATTTAAAATATTATATGCTTGATGGTGTATAACCAAAAGTTTAATCTCTCCACTAAAGGGGGCAGTTGCTATGATTTTTGCAATAACCCTGCAGACAATAATCAAGAAAGCTCCCGTTGCTCCTTCCGTAAAATCCAACAAACACAGCATGGATGTGGCATAATTTGGAACGTGTTAAGAGGGAGCGTTACCTCTCAATAACTCATAAACAACTGTTTACCTTTGGATGTCCCTTTTCCAATTAGATGGCCATATGAAACTTTTATTTATTTAAGCTGTTTCTATTAATTAAAAAAAAAAAGCAACACGTTAAAGCAATGAAGAGAAGACCCGAGTGATATTTTAAGGGCTGAGTGTTCCTCTAAAATCTTAAGTTTATCTAAGGCTTAAAACGAGGATATACTTTCACAATCATTGGAGAAACTAAAACCACCTTTCAAGTGGGGAAAAAAAAAGTCCTTTGTAAATATCAGACCCGATAATCTAAACTTGGACTTATGAAGTTATCTTGGAAGTCTCTCAATGCCATTTAAATACTCAATCATGACTGTTAAAAATGTCTTGGAACAATCGAAAAAATAAATGGTTGGAATTGGAGTTCACTGAGTTTTTAAAAGACTTTGTATGTAGTTATTTAAGCTGGAAGAATGTAGAATAACTGAATGTCTTTTTTAAAGAGGTGCAGGTTTTAAAAGCATGATTATAGTGGTGAATTAAAGCAATAACATAGGCAGTGCAACGGGTGCAATTTAATAAGCCAAGCAGAGTCAAAATGATGCACCGGAATACAGTATTATATGAATTTGGTTAATTTTCTAAAGAATATATATGCAGGGCGCTTTTCTAAAGCACACATAAGCTATTTGCATTGATATTTTAGGCATGCAATCAAACATTTTTTCACTTACCAATGCTGGATTTTTTCTTGGCAGCTAGTGACCACCTGTCATTAAAACAGATAACTGCTCATGAAAAAGAGAAGGCTAAGCACACAGCTGCAAAGTCAATGTTTTAGAAACTAGAGCAGCAGCGTTATAGATTTAGTAGCGTCTGGCTATACATTTTTATTTGTCAGCCCAAAGGCGCAGGAATGTTCATTCTTAAGCAGCATACTTTATCACGATGCCCTAATCCAGACTGATAACCACAGAATAAATTAGAGCATCCTCAACTCAAGATTTTGATACAAGGCACGCTCCATAACAAGATGGCACCATACAAGATAAGGCTAGTCTTTTGTACAATCTACACATCTGCTTTCAATTCCATGACCTTTTCAAAAACCAAACAAAACATAGTTTATGAAGGACTTGCTTGTCTGTTTTCTTTAAAAGAACCCATTAAAACGATTTCATTTTTAGACTAATGGACGTCTAAATCACAGCATCACTCTGGCAAAGTTTAAAAAAAATATATAGGCTCGTATTTTCAAAAGCATAATATGTGCGTAAATGTAAGTAAACATAAACTTCTGTCATGTTACAGTCTTCGGAATTCATGAAAAGGTCACCATTTGGCCACCACAAACAAAATCACAAAACGTATTACAGTTGTTATATTCCATAATTTTCAGCTACCCCGTTCACATCAGAAATAGAGTTTCTGGACAACTGAGGTCCATGCAGCCACCCAAATTAGGTACATTTTATTAATAAACCATTATATTTCCATCCCACCTGAAGGACATAGCCATAATATTCCTTCTTCGGTTTTTATCCCACCATTAACAACTGTGAAATGATTAAAAAATTTAAAAAATGATTGGTCCAAAGTCACTCAAGTCTCCCTACTTGTAATCCCAAACCTTTAACCATTACTTTTAATTTTTTTTAAAAGTAAGCATATAGTCTTTGAGGGCTGGGAATGTTAGAAGTTACAATTCCAATGAATCACGAACAGTGATTTCAACGTCAGTAAACGCCTATCTGCCAGGTTTAAAAATACATAGATCTAGAAATCACCAATTTGGGAAAGAACACTTGGTTTAGTTTTCACCTGCCTGATAACTAGGAAATAGTGAAACAGAAACAGTGGAATCCAAAGAGTTAAGAGTAGAGCTTGGGTACGTAAACAGATTTCTCAAATTCTATAATGTTCCCTCTTGTCATTTTAATTCTCAAGTCTCTCTGAAGAGCTTTTTTAGAAGCTGGGAAACCTTCCAGAGCAGACTCTAAAGCTACCAAGAATTGTTTACAGAAGAAGAAACCAAGAGGGTCCTGTTTTGAGAGCGGAATATTTGGGTGTAAATATCGGTACCTTGTAGCTAGAGCTTACATATTTTATGCATGAATTCAGTTTAAATGTACCTGCTTTATTATATCAAGAAAGCAACCAACCAACAAACCCGCTTTGATGAAAAGATCTGATCCCAGTGAGATTTATAGATGACTAATATATTGGCATTGGCATCATTGTTGGGGATGGTTTTTCAGGTTAAAAAGAGAGAAAACCAAGTAATGTCATTCTGTTTATCAAATTCCATAGAACCACACGTCTTAAGCCCATGAAGAGCTATAGATAACCCTTCTATCATCCTAAGTCCATTAATATAAAAACTAAAACCTTAGGACAAATACGATTAATAGAGATGCTTGCTTTATATGTATCTTTCCCTTCTAAAGCGTTATCTAAGATGTATCGTATATCTACAACATGGATGGCTAGTAAAAAAAAAATATGGCTTCTAATCCTGCTTCAAAATCAACCTGACGATGCAATATACATTCTTGATTCAGGTATGATCGCTTTGAAACCCAAAATGAATCTATGAACAAGGGCTTGTGAGGAAAGCAAGAGACCAATGCAGATAGTCCTCAACAATTCATTTAGTGACTGCTCAAAGATACAACGGCACTGGCTTATGACCGTTTTTCACACTTGCGACCTTTGCAGTATCCCCCTGGTCACAGGATCAAAATTCAGACGCTTGGCAACTGCTTCATGTTTATGACAGTTGCAGCGTCACGGGGCCACGGGATCCCCTTTGGTGACCTCCTAACAAGCAAAGTCAATGGGGGAAGCCAGATTCACTTAACAACCACATTACTAGCTTAAAAATTGCAGGGATTCACCTAACAGGCGTGGCAAGAAAAGTCGTAAAACGGGACAAGACTCTCTTGACAAATGTCTCAGTTAGCAACAGAAATTTTGGGCTCAATTGTGGCCGTAAGTCCAGGATGACCTGTACCAACAGAACCATGCCACTGGTATGATGGGGCCAGCGGCATTCATCCATGAGACCACAATAAATACTCATGGCTGAACGTGCTAGAACAGTGCTGTTCCTATAACTCAGTGGTGGCAAACCTATGGCACGCGTGCCAGAGGCGGCACTCAGACCCCTCTCTGTGGGCACGTGCGCCGCCGCTGCCAGCAGCTTGCACAGGTCCATTAGGCCGCTGCCGCTGCCCGGAGCAACAGCCCCACCCAGCATAAAGGAGGCGAAGTGGCCAGCTAGCAAGCTAAAATAGAGGTGGTAGAGCACGCCCACACCCAGCAAGCCAAAGGCCACCCCGAGCAGGAAAAGCCAGATCCCCATCGGCGCCATAGCTCCCCAGTCCCAGCTAGGATTGCGTGCTCCCCCCCATCTATGCTGGGCCTCCTGCCCACCACCCCACCTGCCAGAGACCCCTTGGATCTCCCCCAACACTGCCCGGCCCCCACAGGCGTCCCCCCCACGAGCAACATCGAGATGGCGATGTTTCGAGATGTTTCGTTACTCAGACACATGACACATGCCCACCCCAGCCACGCCTACCCAGTCTGCCGTGACAACCTCAGCCATGCTCACCCAGTGGGCCACGCCCATCCAATGGGCCACGCCCCCTTGCCCCCCCTGAGGGCACCACAATGCTGATGTGGCCCTGGCACTTTGCAATAAATAAGTGGGTTTTGGATTGTGGTTTGGGCACTCGGGTCTCTAAAAGGTTCGCCATCACTGCTATAACTTTTAAGGAACGCGTTCTGTATCATGAAAATTGTTTTGTGTGTGTGTGTGGGGGGGAAACCCGAGATCTCCAATCCCTCATTTCTGCGTAGGGGGAACAAGAGCGCCAGGGAAACCTTCCGAATCCCAGCGCAGGGCTTTCCGAGCACAGAGTGCTAAAGGCAACACAACCCGTGAAGTGCAGCATGTTCATTAACCTCTACATGATAATCCTTTCGTAGCTGCATATTAACTAGTTACATATTCATAATCATTTACATTATTTAGAAGACCTCCTATGAAAATTTCCAGGCGATATCCATTAGCTGCAATGTTAAAGGTTACCCAAGATTGTCTGCTTAATGTTTCCAGGAAGCTTTTTTTAATTAGTAAATATGTAAATTGGGAGCATATGCTTTCCCCCCTCCCTTTTTTAAAAAAAAAATATAAAAAAAAAATTGGGGAGATATGAGCCATCGATAGAAGAGCAGAGGAACATATGTTGTTTTCCCTGACCTTTAACCCCTGAGATGAAAATCGGCAACACCGATCCGCTTTAATTCCGCTCTTCTTCTTTTGATATCTCCCATAATGGGATAGGGAAAGGCAGACTCAAAAGAAAACATGTGTGAAATCCCCTCGTTAGAATAAGAGAAGTTGCCAGAGTCAGATCAATGGTCTACCTGGCTCAATAGGATTTACTTGGGACTGGCAAAAGCTCAGAGATCTTGGATGGGAATTCTTCCAACTTGAAAATACTGAACTTCAGACCCGCTGCCTCGGAGGGAACGAGGGTCCAGCACTGAGTCACCGGCTTCAAAGAATAACAACAGTTTAAGATTGCGTGTGTCTAGAAGCATTTTTGATCGTGTAATGGTTGGCAGCAACTACCCTGAGACTAAGCAGATATTGGAAGTTATGGAACAAAAAGATGACTGATAAATAAGACCAACAAGAAATGGGAGAGAGGAAACAGACTTCTCAACGGAGAGTTTGGGGGGGCTTGTTTTCCTATAGAAATTTTAGCACCTTGTTTACTGGGCTGCAAAATCGAAGCACGGGATTGACAGAAGACCAAGTATAACATACCGTGTTTCCCTGAAAATAAGACCCAACCGGAAAATCAGCCCTAGCATGATCTTTTCAGGATGCTCGTAATAGAAGCCCTACCGCAAAAAATAAGCCCCAGTTAAGATCATCTGCCAGACGGACGCGTTTAGTACCGAATTTCCCCGAAAATAAGAGCTAACTGGAAAATAAGCCCTAATGCGTCTTTTGGAGCAAAAATTAACATAAGACCCGGTCTTATTTTTAGGGAAACATGGTATGTAGAGACTGGTCTCGGAGGTGGTCCTATCTGAGTGGTCTCAGACTGGTCCATCTGAAGCGATGCCGCTTATTTTGTTACACATGAGCTTGCTATTACTATATATCAGAAGAAGCTGTCCACAATCCATGAGCCAGTTTCTTCTGAAATATAGTACAGGTAGTCCTCGACTTATAACAGTTCATAGAATGGAATGGAATGGAATGGAATGGAATAGAATAGAATAGAATAGAATAGAATAGAATAGAAGGGACCTTGGAGGTCTTCTAGTCCAGCCCCCTGCTCCAGCAGGAGAACCTATACCATTTCAGACAAGTGACTGTCCAGTCTCTTCTTAAAAATCTCCATTGATGGAGCACCCACAATTTCTGAAGGCAAGTTGTTCCACTGGTTTGTTGTCTTCACTGTTAGGAAGTTTCTCCTTAATTCCAGGTTGCTTCTCTCTTTGGTCAGTTTCCAGCCATTGTTTCTTGTCCTTCCCTCTGGTGCTTTGGTGAACAACCTGGCCCCCTCTTCTTTGTGACAGCCCCTCAGATACTGGAATACTGCTATCATGTCTCCCCTATTTCTTCTTTTCTTTAGACTAGCCAAACCCAAGTCCTGCAACCGTTCTTCGTATGTTTTAGTCTCCAGGCCTTTGATCATCTTAGTTGCTCTTCTCTGAACTTTTTCCAAAGTCTCAACATCTTGTTTGTAATATGGTGACCAGAATTGGTTGCAGTATTCCAGGTGTGGTCTCACTAGGGTTTTATAAAGTGGTACTAATAATCGTGATCGTTCTAAGTTACAAAAGCACTAAAAAAAGGGACTTATGACCATTTTTCACACATACAATCATTGTAACATCCCCGTGGTCACATGATCAAACTTCTGAACACTTGGCAACTGACTCATATTTATGACTGTTGCAGTGTCCTGGGGTCACGTGATCCCCTTTCGCGACCTTTTCGCAAGCAAACTGAATGAGGAAGCCAAAGTAACTTAACAACTGTTGTAAGAAAGGTCGTAAAATGGGGTAAAATTCACATAACAAATGTCCCGCTTAGCAACCGAAATTCTTGGCTCAATTCTGGTTGTTAAGTCGTGGAGTACTTGCAATAGCAAGCTCATTTTGTTAATATGGCATAGGTCAGGGGTAGGCAACCTTGACTCGTTTATGACTCGTGGACTTCAATTCCCAGAATTCCTGAGCCAACATAGCTGGCTCAGGAATTCTGGGAGTTGAAGTCCACAAGTCATAAACGAGCCAAGGTTGCCTACCCCTGGCATAGGTTAACAAAATAAGCACCATCCCTTCGGATGGAAGAAGACTCACCAGAATTGAAGAAAATCTCCAGGGATTTGAGAAGGAAAACAGAAAAAAAAAGATGGGGTTGGGAGAGAATGAAAGATCTGACTATCTGTAAGAAAAAGGGCTGAGATTTACAGTCTGACTTTATGGCACTCCAAGGAATTCTAGCACATAATTTACAGACATGAAGACTAAGATCATTGACTAGGAAAGAAGGCAGCAAGGAGCAAGTAGTTGTTCATGTGGAAGGAAAATGGTTTCTAGATATTTTATCGGGCACTCATTAAATAGTATATATGCATACCTTATTAAGTTATATATTTTCAATCCAAACTGAGCCATGGTAATTCCAGCTGTCATGATATGAACATCTGTCCTGGCGTTTTTAAAGAGATTGGACAACTATTTATTTGTCTGAAATGGTATGGGATTTCCTACCTGAGCAGGGGGTTGGACTAGAAGACCTCCAAGGTCCCTTCCAACTTTATTATTCTGTCCTAAATGAACGAGGTTTACTAGCTCCTTCTCCAGATAGCTGGACTGAGGGAGGTTCAAGGCATTGGGCAAATTGGCTTCAGAGAAATATGATGTTGTACTCATGTATGGTTAATGCAAACCATGGTCTTCCAGTCATTACTATAAAACAGCTTTATGTACAAGATGCATCATGATTTAGGTGTTTAACTATGCTTATGGAAAGAAATTATGACTTCATTATTTTGTCTGTAACATAATAGTGTGTGACATTTTTCCTCTTCATAAATGATACATACAACTTCCAAATACCAATGGTTGATTTAAATAGTATAATATTTGAAATATGTGGGTAGTTTCTAGGAAATGTTAACGTTACTTTTTCAAACATGTAATTTTAACAACTCAGCGCATACACACTGACATGCATTAAGTGTCCAAATCACATTTTTAAAAATCAAGAATCACTTTTCTTTTGGGGGCCACAAAATCCGTAAAAAGATGTTTTTGTTTCTTTATCTCATTTACATAACCACCCATCTTATAAGAAACAACTTCGTATTTTGTTTTCAGAACAATTTCATGTCTTTAAAAGGAGGTGCACCGAGTGATTTAAAAGCTTGTACTTTTAAACCTATATTAATATTTCTTAGGAACCACAAGGGGGCATAATCCTGAATATCCCCGCCAATAAACAAACAACTGCACAGGCATTGTGTAAAAAACATGATTTATCTAAAATAAATATTGGGACTGAAACATTTAAATTCTCAATATTTAAAAAAAGGAGGAACCTATTCCAATTATACTCTGAGGCACAAATGGAACTATGTTATATGTGATCACAAGTATTATGTCTTTAACAAACCATGATTAAAATGATGAATTGAAATGATGCATGAATTCAACCACTGCCCAATGTAACTTATGGATCAGATAAGTTACACGAAAGAGGGTGATGAAGTTTTAACTCAAATAAGTCAAGTTTTATTTGTTCAACATGTCTCCCCATCAAGACACTTATAAGTATCCCAATGGGTATCTAAAAGAAAACTGCTTCCTAGAATATTTCTAATAGTTCCTTTCCTGAAATGGAACACATTTTCCTTAGGAAAAAATCAATGTTATTATTAAAAAATAAAATATTAAACCAAGTAAATGCCATCAATTTATTGTTGTGTTTTCTTATTAGTTCAATTTGCTTTTTATTGTTGTTATTTAAGTTAGATTTTTTTTAGCAACTGGAAAAGCATCAACCTCCCCAAACTCTCAGGGGTTAACTGTCCTGCTATGTATCTTTATTCCCTGAGAGTATAAAAGAGGACCTGCATAAATATATATACATATATATATATATATACATGAATATATATTCATGTAGATCTGGCATGTGTGTTCCCTCATATCACACATGCTCCCAAAACAAAACACGCAAAATATCAAAATAATATTCTTCTGAACAAATGTTTATTGCAATGTGCTAATTTATACGTAGAGGACAATACATATTTTACTCTGCACTTTGCAAGCTTATGAAAACTCTGTAGTGAATCCAGAGGAAGATAACAATATTATGTATGCTTCTTTGAAGCAAAACTTACCAGATTTTTAAGTCTTTTAAGATCGGAGAGCTTCAACAGGCTCAACTTTTACATAGCACTTTTCAATGTATTTATTGCAATTGTTTACAGTTTTATATTGATACGATTAAACTAACAAACTGCCTTGCGGGGAACAAATTGTACTAAAAGCACCTTACGACCGACCTCAATGGGGATTACAATTGCCATGTAAAATAAAACATGCATCAGCTGAAAACTGGTTAGAATCTCAAAGTGTGTTTTCTAAGAAAAGGTGTGGCTGAATTTGATAGCTAAAGTCTGGTAATAAAGGAATAACATAAAGTTACAACTTCCACTTTCGTTTTGGAAAACGTTCTACTTTTCCATTATCCAAGGAGGGAAAACTGATGTGTTGAACATAGTTAAAATACTAGTTAAAATATAGTTAAAACACATTATCAAAATAATATGCTTTAGCCTCCAGTCCCGCTGGAGGCTAAAACAAATGAAGAACATTTACAGAACTGGTGAAAAGTGAAAAGGATGACTAAGGGAGACATGATAGCAGTAAGTATTCCAATATTTGAGGGGCTGCCGCAAAGAAGAGGGAGTCAAGCTATTCTCCAAAGGACCAAAAGGCAAGACAAAAAAAAAACCAACAATGGATGGAAACTGATCAAGGAGAGAAGCAACCTAGAACTAAGGAGAAATTTCCTAACAGTGAGAACAATTTATCAGTGGAAGGACTTGCCTCCAGAGGTTGTGGGTGCTCCATCACTGGAGGTCTTTAAGAAGAGATTGGACAGCCATTGGTCTGAAATGGTATAAGGTCTCCTGCTTGACCTGCTCCAAGGTCCCTTCCAACTCGGTTATTCTATGTTCACACTAAGTGAAAGCCAAACAAACCAGGTTTTGGCAATGCATAAAGCCCAGTTGCACACTGTTTCCTCTCTGGTACAGTACAGAGGATTAAGTGATCAAAAGATCTACATTCTACTTTGAAACTATCCGTATTTTTTGTTTTCACGTGAAATGGGGCAGGCATTGGCTAGTTTATTACATTTAGAAACTACAAGCCGTAGTTTATAATGTTGCATACCATCCTCTAGTTTAAACTGATCGAAGTTTATCCATTTCAGATATAACAAAAGATTCCAGCCAGTTAAACTTTAGAGACTTCTGATCTTCGGTTTATAGCAAATTCACCAGCCCAAGCCAGCTCATGCATATAACTAAATAATGCTTTAGCATTATATCTAAAATGGGTCTAACTCTAGTTAATTAACTAGTTAATGAAATAGTGCGCTATGGAATTAAGCAGTTAAATCGAGCAATTAATGTATAGCAGATCTACATATTTACATATAAGAAGAAACTGGCGCATTCAAAATATATCGGAGAGGTTTCAGACTCTACCCTTCACGTGGAGCTCACACTCCCAAGGCTTGCCATAACTTAATTTCGTAATGCTAAGATATGCTTGGAATAGCTTAATAGTTCTTATTTCAGTAAATAAGAAGTGAATATAAAATTCCCAAGAGGGATAAATTTATTCAGGATAATTCTACCATTATGTGCAAATCCTTTAAAAAGAATTAAGTGCTCAGTTCTAAAAATGTTATTTTATACACACACACACACACACACACAATCCACAAACAGAATAATTTTACCCAACTGCCCTTTTATCTAGTCTCTCTATGCATCGCTGAGAAATTCAGTCTGTATAAGCTACCTTTAGCTTAGCAAATTTGGGGATTCACAGATCAGTACTTCTGACCTTAGAAATATATTATTTCTTATGCAAGCAAATGAACTTAATGATCCAAGCACTCAAGCACCTCAACCAAGTTTCTTTCTGGAGCTTATTACAGACCTTTAAAGAACATATTATTATTATATATATGCGATAGTGTTAAATCATAGCTGCCTGTTCTTTAGCTGATGTTGGATTTCATAAGCATCAAGCTCCTCCCAAGAATTTAGGATGTTGTAATGTATCGGCGTAATGTATATGTAGAGCCAAGCAGTGTGGCCTTTTGTAATTGTCAGATAGAAATTTTGTTAATGTGCAGATTTACTAAGTGCCGTCCACAAATTTTTTGGTATAGCACCCAGTGTGCCCATAACCACTGGGGCCACCACATATAATTTCTGCCATAATCTTTCAACGTTGATTTTCTGACCTTGATATTTTGTGATCTAATCCAATGTTTTGTCTTCTATTTTACTATCCCTGGTATTGCTGATGGTGATTTTTGTCAAAGCCAATGGTATTCAAATGGTACTCCAGATGTTTTGGGATTTCAGCCAAGATGCCTATTATTATTGGAACTATCTTTGCTTTCTTTTGCCATAATCATTCTACTTCAATTTGCAGGTCTTTGTATTTTGTGTTTTTATTATTAGCATGCTGCCCAATTCCCAGAGCTTCAAATAAATGGCACAACAGCCTGTTTTATACTCTTTGGGGGAGAGAAAGAGATGCCTCCGGGTCAAGGATGAAAATTATTTGGCCTACCTACAGCTCTGCCTAATTATTTCACTACAAATAAACACCACAGCTTTCCAAGCAAAATTTCTTTTAAAAATGAAACTTAATTGCTCAATAGTGTTCTCCAGTAAGATTTCACAACTCATTTTATGAGTGGAATCTAAACTGGCCAGAAACAAACAACGATAGATCTTCCCATGTTATCGTTGCATAGAAGAGACTGACTACATATGCAGAAATGTTTTATTTTCCTTAATAAGGTAAAGAAATGTCATATATCAGGAATTTTCAGTATGATTTTCCACTCCATGCCATGGATAGGAATAGAAGATAATATTTGTAGCTCAGGGTTGAAATGTGGGGTCTTGGTGCTCTCCAAACATGTTTGTTTTCTTGCAGACATTTTGTTACCCAACTAGGTAACATCATCAGAGCGAGAAGAGAGTGGGGATTGCTTTTATAGTACTGAAGATGTTACCTAGTTGGGTAATATCTCAGGGGCTGCCACAAAGAAGAGGGAGTCAGGCTATTTTCCAAGGCGCCTGAAGGCAGGACAAGAAGCAACGGATGGAAAATGCAACTATGTCCCGCATTTATGAGAACTATGAATCCAAGTGCTGGAGGTGTGGACAACAAGATGCAACTTTTTTTCACATGTGGTGGACTTGCAAGGTTATTAAAGCCTTCTGGATAAAATTATGGTGGAATTTACAGCAAGTTTTTAAAAGAAGAATTTTTTTTTTGCCTCAGTTGTTTCTCCTAGGTATTACACATAATTTAGACGTAAAAGAAACGAACCTGATGCTGTATTGTTTAACTGCTGCCCGTTTGCTGATAGCTCAAAACTGGAAGAGTAAAGTTTTACCTACAATAGAGGACTGGAGAGTGAAGGTTTCGCATCTTGCTGAAATGGCAAAGATTTCGGCTTATTTGAAGGATCACTCAAATGAACAATTTTTATCAATATGGAGAAGATGGATTGTTTATATTCAAAATAAGCATAG
>NW_015387595.1:366051-377835 GCF_001527695.2 Protobothrops mucrosquamatus
TATTATTATTATTATTATTATTATTATTATTATTATTATTATTATTATTATTATTATTATTATTATTATTATTATTATTATTATATTAAGAAACCCTGGCAAGAAAACAACCAAGCTCAGAGAGCATCAAGGACCCCATGCCATTGACTTCAAGAATCAGATGTTACCCACCAAAATGTTAATGAGACAAATTTCTGCTCCACCTGCTCATCAGTCCTTAAAGAAGATAAAAGTCTAGACAAGATGAAATGTATAAATTATCTCCCAAAACACTAATTTTGGGAGGAGTTAATTCTAGTAACTGTACTCTTATAATAAAAGCATGCCCAATTTCCATCAAGCACCAACATGATTAGCCATGCTCGCTAGAGTCAAACAGTCCAATATTTTTGGCAAATCTAAAGATCCTAAACCGATTTCTTCTGAAAGGGCCAATGCCTATATGTGTTCTTCTGATTATTTCAGCAACTGCCAAGTTTGGTTTGCATAAATGAATTGAGCATCCCATTACCACTTCTTTAAAATTATATCAGTGCAAACTCTTTTCTCCAGCAACGTCTGTTCGTACATTTACCAACATGTCATCAAATACCGTATTAGCAAGCATGGTGAAGAAACTCAAGATCGCTTCCAATTATGATGGCTGGAAGACAAAATGAAATGGGCAAGACTCCCTTCTGAGTTATAGTTCAGATTTAATTTTACTCTGCTCCCCTTCGCAATAGCTGCATGCATTCACACAACGCACACACATATATATACATACATACACAAACACACATATATATGTATGCATACATATATATGCGTACATATACATACATATATATACATACATATTACTCTGCTCCCCTTCGCAATAGCTGCATGCATTCACACAACAGACACACATATATATACATACACACACACATATATATATGCATACATATATATTATTACATACATACATATTTTGTATATATATATATATATATATATATATATATATACACACACACAAACTCTCTCACACACACACATACACACACACACACAGGCTCAACGTTTTGGGGAAAAACAAAGCCCATTTGCTACATATTAAGATACTTATTTACACAACAGATTGTAATGACCTAAAAATAGTCCAGATGGTGCAGCAGTAAACATATGGGGAACCTTTCAAGAAGTGATTCCAACGTGATTTGATTTAAAAGAAATAAAACACAAAAACCAGTTTAGTGATTTTGAGTTTGGGCAGAGCTCCAAAATAAAAAGCATTCGTGCTGTAGCAGATTTATAAAATCAAAACAATTATTTGAAACAGAACTCCTCGCTATGTAAGGTAATTTGACTTTTTTTTTTTAGTCATTGAAAATAACTTTGAAAATTCAGGTGATGAAAGTTGCCTACCATCTATCTTTTTTTTTTTAACGTGTATACGTTGTTTGTCAACCAAAATAATTCTCAAAGTAGCTGATTACAACAGATTGTACTATTAACTTGTTCTGATGGCAGAGCTGCTAAAAGACACATGGGGATACTGTGAAATTAAAGCATCCGTTCAGCTATCATATATATATATATATATATATATATACATACATACATACATACATACATACATACATACATACATACATACATACAGAGAGAGGGCTCATGGGAATGCAATATTTTCACTAGAACACTGGGATCCACCAACCTCAGTCAGACCTGAAATTGTTGACCTACAAAATAAACCCTAAAACCATGCAAATTCATTCCTAATTTTCCCCTAACCTTTTTGAACTTCAACAGCCTTAAAAAAATGTTATTTTTGTCACTATTGCTAAAACATTTTGAGTCTGAAATGATCACTGGGTATTTCCCAGCTTTTGACGTAGTGAAGCTTTTTCAGTAAATTTGCTTGCATATTGTATTTTTTTTTAAAAAAAAAACTGATGAAACTAAACCTGGCTGGTCCTTACTGATATATTAGCACTGACAAAATACAGAAGATAGCCAACTAAGGTAGCTAATGCCACTTATTTTTATTTAACAGGAAATACCAGATCTTAGCTATCTTCATGAAATTTTCAGAGCCAATTAATACTATAATATTTTGCTAAAAGGCATTTAGAAGCCAGTAAGGTATGAATTTTAGTTCACTAAGGCTCCTTCTTGCTTTCCCATCATTTGGGGTTCAATATTATCAAGACCCACCATTTTAGCTTACTGAGTGAAACAGAATGATGGAGAATTTGACTTAATAGCCCAACCCTGTTACAAAGCTATAATTCATTAAAAGACAGTTATCTGAACAACCACATACCTGTCCAGTGCCTTGAATTCACAGCCTGAAATAACTACTAGATAGCCATAGTCTTCCATTTTCACATAAATACAACCCTAACCTTTCAATTTTCTAGTTATAACCTTGAAAAAGTCACCATTAAGTTCTTGTGGCTACCCAATACTTAACAAACGCACATCTTTCTATGGATTTATCCTTTTTAAAATTACCTTTAAAATAATAACAGAAAAAGAAAAGAAAAATATAATTATAATGCAAATACATCCATCATCAAAGAAAAAAAGAGCTTAGACAGCAAAAAAAATACAACAGAAAAAAGGAAAACAAAAAAGAAACAAAATATATTTATCAGAATTAAGTTACAAAGTACTATTATACTTATCTAGTGTAAATATTATTCATGTACATATATATTAGTTTATAATACATTTATATAACTATCATACTTTTTAACCTATTGTATTTTGTAGGAATTAGCTCTGTATTACATTATACTTGTATATACAAAGTTTACCCCATAGGCAATCTGCTCATGCTGTAGATAGCAAAGGATACATAGGTTCGTTAAAACTTTGGTTTGATGAGTAAGTCACAGTGACTGGGTCCATACAGCACACTAAACCATAATCATAAACCAGAATTTTTTGATTGACATCATATGCCAGTGATGGCGAACCTTTTAGAGACCGAGTGCCCAAACTTCAACCCAAAACCCACTTATGTATTGCCGGGTGCCGGGTGGGCGTGGCTGCCAGGTGGGCATGGCTACAGTGGTCATGGCAGACGGGTGGACGTGGCCAAGGTGGACATGACCAGCTCGATGTTGCTCCTGGGGAGGGATGCCTATGGGGGCCAGGCAGGGTTGGGGGAGATCCAGGGGTCTCTGGCGGGTGGGATGGTGGGCAAGAAGCTGGTTCTGGGCAAGGCAAGGCAGGGGCTTGGGCGGCTGCTGCCTGACACCATCGGCCCCCGCACACAAAGGCCAGCAAGAGCATGGGTGCCGGGATGCATCCGGCCACGTGGGACCTCGGCAAGTTAGTGGGTGGCTGGTTGAAGAGGACGGTTACCATCTCCGTGGCATGGCGCACGTGCCCCAGAGAGGGCTCTGAGTGCCACCTCTGGCACGTGTGCCATAGGTTTGCCACTACTGTCATATGCTAATCCCAAGATTAGCAATCCCATCAAAATTTAGAACAGTGCCCTCAGTCCAGTTGTACTCTTTTACAGTCCTCAATATATGAATTTACTTCATTCATAATCACATAATGCAAAGCACTATAAGTGAAAAGTATTGCACCATATATTTATGGTAGTATAGAAATTTTACAGCTACCAGCAACATGTTTTGAAAAAGGGGACTTTATCTGTTATATGCACATAGGCTAACACAGTAGTCTTGAAGTTGGAATAGTGAAATATTGAAGTTGGAATAAAGAAATATGGATGAAAAGAATTAAGGTAGAACAAAGATTGAATATTCCCATCTAAGGCTATGTCCCCATGTACCTTAGCAGAAAGGGAGACTTTATCTCCAAGCATGAAAAGCATTACTGATTGCTGTAGCATTGTGTCTATAAGTATATCAGAATGATTCAAAGAACTAGTCTGTGTTAAATACTTTAGTTTTTCTTTTTGTCATTCCCTTCAAGGTCAGAGATAAGCTAGGAGCTTAGAGGCACATGTTATGCAATTATTATGTATAGGCAAAAATATCTCATTATCAATAGGAAAAATCAGGGTCAGTTCACTCTTTGGAAGAAATATGGAGATATAAAAAATAATACATAAATCACACATTTGGACATTCCAATGATTTGGGGTTGATGTTCAGTCCAAAATAAATGCATGAGATGTTAGCCCTCAGAAAAACAAATATCATTTTACAAGCATTGCTGTTGTTTGTTGTCTTTTGAATAAACAGTCTAATGTAGGCCCTAGACATATATGAAGTACTGTACATAAACTCACTATTTTATCTTGCTTACTATAACAGGTATAGTATTACATTAGCAAGCACATGATTCCTGAATGAAATGAAAACTTTATCTGGGCACAAATACATTGAGACTTTATAGCTACATTTTCCTTATTTACTTATTACACCTGTGACTACTCAGTATATACAAGAGTATTGTTCCAACGTATCTTTTTAATGTTTTCTTTTACAGATCCTTTAATCTCTATCATTGTATCTGAAGGCCCACAATCAGATCTGCACAGGGCAAGATAGAAAAGTATTATACTTGCAATAGTGGCGAAGTATTATACTTCCCATCAAACTTTTCTCATTATTAAAATTGTTTTGACTTCTGGTGACTTCAAATCCATGTTGTTCTCCAGGCAATATATCAAAGTGGCTTGCCACCTTTTCCAAAATGAACATGAACACACAGAGACTAACATATAGACTAGTTCCCAGTGTAGAATACGGTTCTAAGATTTCTTAGTAGTTTCCTACTCAAATTCTAACCTAGTCTTATCATAGTTAGCATGGCACAAAGCAACTACAAGCTGCCAATTTCTTTAGAACATATTAGACTTAAGAAAGAACTAATTATGGACTGGAAGGAGAACAGAAAATAAAAGAAGGGAGGGAAGGGGAAGGAGGGAAGGAAGGAAGGAAGGAAGGAGGGAGGAAGGGAGGGAGAAGGAAGGAAAAGAAGCATAGGAATAGGAATAGGAAGCATAGGAATAGGAAGGACAGGAATAGGGAGAGAATTAAGGAAGGAAACAGGAAGGGAGAAGGAAGGTAATAGATTATAAAGGAGGAAGGGGAGAGTGTCAGAAAAAAGAAGAAAAGGGATAAAAGAAAACAGAAAGACAAGAAGGAAGGAAGGAAGGAAGGAAGGAAGGAAGGAAGGAAGGAAGGAAGGAAGGAAACAGAGAAGCATGGGAATAGGAAGCACAGGAATAGGAAGGAAAAAGGAAGCAGGAAGGGAAAAGGAAGGCAATAGAGAAAAAAGGGAAGTATAAAAGAAAAATGGAAGGAAGGAAGGAAAAAGGGAGGGAGGGAGGATAGGAATGGACAGGTAGGAAAGAGAGAGAGAGCAGAGGAAGAAAAGAGAAAGGAAGGAAGAAAGGAAACCAAAAGGAAAGTAGATAAAAGGGAGGAGGGGGCGAGGCAGACACCATAACGGAGACAAGGCCAGGAGACAAAGCCGAGCCCGGGGCGAGCCTGGCCCGGGCGGAGGGCGAGCGAGGCCCAGCCGGGCGCGCAAGGCCGCCTCCGGCCCCGCCACACGCGTGCGCGACACACCCCCGGCGGGCCCCTCGGCGCTCGGCCCCGCACGCGGCCCTGCTCGGCGGCGGGTTACCTTCCCGTGCGAGTCCCGCAGGCGGCCCAGCTGGGCGGCGGGGGCGCCAAGCGGCGAGGAGGCGGGCTCCATGAGGCTGGCGGGCGGGCCTCGGCGCGGCCTCAGCGGGGCGAGCGAGTCCTATAGAAGTGTTTGTGCCGCGCCAGGCGCCGGCCTCGCACTCGCATCCGGGGCGCCGCGGCCCGAGGGGGAAGAAGCGCCGCTGCCGGGGCCGCCCGGGCAGGCATCTCACTCTCGCATGCTGGGACGGCCTGCGCCGCCGCCGCCGCTGCTCTGCTCGGGCGACGCGCTCTGGGAGGCGGAGGAGGCGGCGGCGGAGGAGGAGGAGGGCGCGCGGGAGAGCCGCTCCCCTCGCCGCGCCTCCCCGCCCGGCCTCGCCGCCCGTGGAGCCCCGCCGGCCGCCCGGCCTTGGCCCGCCGCCTCAGCAACCCGCCGCCAGGCCCTCTGAGGGGAAGGGATGGCCACGGCGCCCAGGGGATCGGACTGCCCAGAAGGCGCTCCCATCGTCCACGGCGGAAGCCTGGGTGGCCTGGAGCTGGGAGTGCCACTGGCAGCCGAGTTAGAGGGAGTCTGGCTGACCCATCATCCGCAGCCAGAGCAAGAGTGCACCCCAGAATTGGAGTTATTCCCAGCTGAGTTTGTCTGCGCTGTGCCTCTCCCATCATCCACAGCCAGAGTGAGGCAGCATTGCAGGATGTAACGTGGGAGCTCAGTTCATGTTATTTCCAACTGAGTTTTATTTGCTCTGTGCCTTTCCCATCATCCACAGCCAGAGTGAGGCAGCACTCCAGTTCACATTATTTCCAGTTGAGTTTGTCTGCCCAAGGCTCGTCCCATCATCCACCGCCAAAGCAAGGTTGCACTCCAGGATGTGAGAGGTTCAGTTGTCCAGCTGAGCTTGTCTGCCCTGTGCCTCTCCCATCATCCACAGCTGTAGTAAGGCTGTGCCCCAAGATGCAACAATGGAATTTGATTCCTGTCGTCCCTAGTGGCCTCTAACCCTTACCCATCATCCACAGCTTGGAATGTAATTGCAGCTGAGTTGGATGGCCTTGCTAAGGAGCCTGTGCCATCATCCCCAGCCAGAGCAAGACTGCATTCTAGGATGTGTCATAGGATTTTGGTTCATATTGTTCCCAGCTTAGTGTGCCCTGTCCCATCATCCACAGCCATGGATGCAATGTTGGACTTTGATTTACATTATTCCCAAGTGGTCTCTGATCCTTTCCCCAACATGCAACATTGGTTCATATTGTCCCCAAGTGAGTTAGATTGCCTCTGAGCCTTTCCCATCATCCACAGTGGAAGCATGGGTACCCTGGAGCTTGGACTGCAATTGCAGCTGAGTTAGATGGCCTCTCTAAGGAGCCCCTCCCATCATCCCCAACCAAAGCAAGGCTGAACTCCCAAGATGTGAGGTTTGGACTTAGTTAACTTCATTCTCATTCTCAGCTGAGTTCCTCTGAGCCTTTCCCATCATCCACAGCCATAGTAAGGTTGCACCCCAGGATGCAAAATTGGACTTTGGACTTTGGTTTGTATTGTCCCCAGCCTCTGAGCCTTTCCCATCATCCGCAGCAGAAATAAGGCTACACATCCCATCATCCTCAACCTGCCAACCTCTCAGATTTCCCAGATTCTAGGCACAGCTGATACCAACTCCAGCAGTGGTCAGCCCTGTCAGGCAGCATAAATAACAAAATAAGTCAGTAAATGTAGTTGTTCAAATATTGCAAAAATAATGCCATGCGATAGATCTTAATGCCATGCGATAGATCTTATGCCAGCTAGAAAGTAAGATCAACTAGATTTCATTGTTCCCACACTATCTCCAAAGCATGCAAGATTATAATCCTTTAATTATGTTAATTTAAAATTACAATAAACATATTGTAATTTTATCCAGTATGTTAATTATAACTTCATATAATTCATCACTGTATTCTACCACACCTTATAAGCCATCTGATGACCTTGGGCCAGTCCCTGTCTCTCAGCCCCAGGAAGGAGGCAATGGCAAACCACTTCTGCATGCCGTTTGAGACTTGTCCATGCAGTCTCCAAGAACTGGACATGATTGAACAGAAGAAAAAAAAAGCCTATACAATATTATATGTTATAGAAGAAAGAATACTATAAAAACGTATATGGGTAAACATAAGTTTTAAAGTAGGTTTTTTTTAAAAAATCCAGCAGATTTCCACATCTTCCACTTGATCAATTCTTCATTTTTATAAATGTATGGATCTTAACCTCACAGGGCACGTTTTAGACACTCCCACTTGATGTCAGTCTGTTGGTTAGGAACGGCCCAGAGTTTGGTGCTGTATAAGATGGGTGGATATATAAATGTTTTCAATAAATAAAATATTATTTCAATTTGTTTAAGTGCCTTTCCTCAGACATTGCCTTCCCAGCCTCCTTTAGGTTCAAGGACATATTTATGATCATTCTTGAAAACATATGTACTGTATACTATGGGGTGGACGGTGCAGATAAATGGACAAACCACTGTATCATGACAAATAGTTTGCAACTTCTACAGATTCTACAAAAGAGCCACAAAACCTAAAGCAGCCTATTGATAGAATTAGGAAGGAACAAAAGCACTTAATGAACCAGATAATGCATGTTTTGCTAACTGAAACTTGTTTAAGGGAATCGTTTTAGAAGTCGGATTTTTAAAGCACTTTACTGTTGAAATGAACTGAGCTTGTGACACAATGGTCATAATTAACTAGAACAGAAACCTTGATTTTAATCCAAGTGAAACTCATTTTAGAGTTCTCACCCCATTGATGGATAAATATTACTAAATAATACATTTAAGAACACGGGTCTCCTAGAGGGAGCATTGTGCTTATTATATAATCATCCACCCCTCACCGACAAGTTGACTTAAAGTTCTTTCCATTTATATAAATCCTATTTTTGTAGTTCTTTTTTTGCTAAATACTTTTCATCTTGCTTTAGCTTTGCAGCATTATGAGAAATGCCCTAATGAAATGATCAACTTTATAATCAGAGAATCTCTCATATGTGGCGTTGAGATGCTAAGGAGACTGAAGCTCCCCAAAATGTCTTGTTGTTTCACAAATGTACTGAAGCAAACAAACAAACCACACAAAAAAACCTCCAGTATTTGTAAATAGCTGTATCCATTACACAGCAAAAACCAGCATGAAGTAAACAAATGAGATACAGTATAGTAAATTTATTGCAAGGCTCACCATTTTGCATCTGTTAAATACAGTGAGCAAGCGCACAAATGGCTCCAGTTGTGTCAATTCATACAACTTTTCACCAGTGGGTGTGCTACTAATGGTTGCTTTAGTGAGTAACAAAATATTCTGCATCTGCAGTCTTGTTCGGTGCTGGCAATTGACAAGCATCTCACAAGGCAAAACGAGTTACTATATTGTCGTTATGATACAGACAAAATGAGACGGTTGCCGAATGCCTCCATTAAAAATTCCATACGAAAAAAAAAAAAAGATATCAGGCAGATGCTTCTCTAAGAAGATGAAACGTATCTTTAGACCAAAATTCAGTTAATTTAACCCATGACATTAATCAGAAGCATGTGGGTGTAGGACTTGTTTGGTCCTGAATAAAGAAGATTAAGGATTCCCATTCCTAGTTTTTCCTTTTGCAGTATGTTTTTCTATTTGTGGGGCGGTGTGTGTGTGTGTGCCATGGCTCAGTGGCACTGAGCTTGTCAGCTAGAAAGCTGACAACCTGGGTTTGAGACCGAGCACCGCACAACAGTGTGAGCTCCCATTATTTGCATTAATCTAGCAGTTCGAAAGCATGCAAATGCGGGTAGATAAATAGGTACCCCTTCGGAGACCACATGACCACGGAAATATCTTCCCACAACAATGACTCCTTCTGCTAAGAAATGGAGATGAGCACGCCCCCTAGAGGTTCAGAGATGACTGGACAGGGGAAACCTTTAGCACAGTGGTTCTCAACCTGTGGGTCGGGACCCCATTTGGGGTCGATCGACCATTTCATGGGGGTCGCTAAGCAAGGCTGTCCGCCTTTTTATTTGTCCACCATTTTTTTTGTCCGCCATTTTTTTCCCCCTTTTCCGGTGGGTGCCTTACCTCCCTTGGGCTGGGCCAGCTGGTGGTCGGCCTGCTCCATCTCTGCCGCTTGCCAGCTACGCCTCAGCCGGCGCAGGGGGTGGAACCACGCATGCGCGGCGCTCCCGGGCAGGGAAAGTCCTCGACTTACGACCGGTTGGGTAGTCCTTGACTTATGACCGGTTTAGTCCTCGACTTACGACTGGTTGGGGTCACGGCATTAAAAAGGTTGAGAACCACTGCTTTAGCGTTACTTTTTTCCATTTGCAATATATTTTTAAATGTACTGACCGGAAGGGCATTCCTCATGCAACTCTCAGCAGTTCAACCAAAGAATCATCAAAGGAGTTACAAGAACAGCTTCAAATCCAACCAATTTTTTTTTCTCCAAAAAGTAAAATCTGATATTCGTTTGATACTGACATCCCTAGACGCAGCATCAGAATAGAGCGGGATACAGATTTCTGATTGATTCACACACTAAGACAGGATAAGGGATTGTATATGGCTGTGATTGTTAACTCAGTGTGACAATGTACCGTGTATATATATATATAGCTTTGTGATCCAAGTGTAGGTATTTTTAATTTATACATGACTAAATTCATACCTTGCCTTTCTATCGAGAGAAGCACTCAACAGATGCTTATTTTCTTATCTATCGTGCTCCAGTAAAAAAAAAAAATCAGTTTTTTCCCCCTTCCATTCCAAAGGAAGAAATTTGGAGAGCTAATTCATTGCATCTGGTTGCAATCAATTTACACACAGGACCTCCAGTTCCAAGTGCACACTCCTGTGCCATCATTTTAAGGAGGAAAAAACTGGACAAGATGTCCTCAGAAAATAAAGTAACTCAACCAGTTTGCCTGGAATGTCATAAATTCATGCAACTACATGACCCTAAGCAAGAGGAAAGGACTCCCCAGATCGCCCCAACACACACAGGCCCTTTTTTTTTGTTGTTGCTTTGAGGTCCTCAAGAGTAAACAGCTCCGTTTTTTAAGAGTTCATTACCAACTGCTTACTTTAAAATTCTTACCTATGCCTTTTGTTTGCATGTTATGCTTTGTTTCTGACAATGACGCAAACCCTTTCAATGCATTTTCCCTATTCATTTGATATCATATATTCATTAACAAGCCCAACGCTTTTTAACAGCTAAAATTCAATCTATTTCCCCGAGTGCCCACTACTCCTTTTATTTCTTTCACCTTTTGTATTGTTCCTTACCATCTGTTCTGTTCTAACAAACCGTATTCTCTTGCCCAAGGCATCTATTTACCGACTCCCTACCAGTTTTGTTTAATTCTTCCCAGTCAACTTCCAAATGCTACTGAGCATTGCATTAATCTTTATTAAAAACAGAAATTGTAAGCGAGGCTGTGAAACAAATTGAGAGAAACCACAGATTTTGTTCTCCTTTATGCCAAAACCAAAATCAGTCTGGTGGGTGGTATCTGTGGATTTAAAAGAGAGAGCTAGGAAAGGGTTCAAGAACATGGCTCCCTTCAGGTTTGGGGTTTTTGTTTTTTTTTGTTGTTCTTTAACGAACTTTGGGTGACAAAAAAATAAAACACTCCACGAATGTTGCTTGGCAATTCTAATATGTCATAACATTGTGTGCAGCCTTGCCCGAGATTTCTCTGCAGAGGGCTCCGAGAATTTAAGCAAATGTTGTTTTCATTTCACACTGAAGGCCTTTGACTCTTTCTCTCTTGCAAAAAAAAAACAGGTTGATGGTTGGCCTGATGCTGTAAATCCTCGACTTGTGATTCCGATTGAACCCAACATCTCTGTCGCTAAGTGAGACACTCGTTAAGTGAGCTTTGCCCTGTTTTACAACCTTTCTTGCCACAGTTGTTAAGTGAATTGTTGTGGTTGTTAAGTTAGTAACAGGATTGTTAAAATGAATCCGGCTTCCCCCATTAACTTTGCTTGTCAGAAGGTCGCAAAAGGAGATCACGTGACCCCGGGACACTGCAACCGTCATAAATATGAGATAGTTGTGGAGCATCTGAATTTTGATCACGTGACCATGGGGATGGTGCATGAGATGATGAGGAGGAGGAGGAGGAGGAAGGGGAAGAAGGAGAAGGAGAAGGAGAAG
>NW_015387595.1:377935-386505 GCF_001527695.2 Protobothrops mucrosquamatus
GAAGTTTCTCCTTAGTTCTAAGTTGCTTCTCTCTTTGGTTAGTTTCCATCCGTTGCTTCTTGTCCTGCCCTCAGGCGCTTTGGAGAATGTGTGAAAAAAGGTCATATGTCATCGTAACTTTGAATGGTCACTAAATGAACTGTTGTAAATTGAGGACTAACTGTATCCCGCTTCGGCCCAATGACTAAAGAAAGTTAACCAAACTTAGCTTCCTGCATAAATATAGCATAACTATTCAGGTGAAAATGAAGTCATCATGATTACTCTTGGATCAGAGTTGCTGGCTGGTTTTTAATGCCTCGGGAGTGTTTCTATTACATCACTGTTATTCACTTGAGGATTTCCAGAGGAAAAGAGAGGGATTATATATATGTCCTGCTAAACTCCTGTCAAATTACTGCCATTGTGCACACAGCTGCCTTTGAAAATAGTTCAGAAGTACAAAATAGGCCCAAGTAGACCAGCAAACTGGGTAATCAGATCTGGAAAGTGTTCTGTTCCTCTTTGTGCTGTGTTGCTCAGTTGTGAGCGATGCTTTCAAATATATGTTCAGAAGATAACTAGCTATAAATCAGTGCCAGTGATGGAGCAATGTGTTTTAATATATCTCCTGGCAACAGGCCACCTTAGGATAGACAGTAAGATTGTGATGCTTACTGTGTGTAATACTTAGTGGATCTTCCATCCAATAAGTTCTGCTATCTCAGGTAACTGTCTCAATTTGCCTAACAGTAGGACCTGTCACCTGGAGAGGAAAGCCCAGGAAAAAACAGTGGAGTCCTTGGTGCTCTTTCAGCTTGGCTGTTTCCTTGCAAATATTTCATTACCCAACTAGATAACATCTTCAGTACTAGAAAGTACTAGAAAGTACTAGAAAGGAGTGGGATTTGCTCTCTGTTTATATACAGTGGCGTGTCCTATCTGTGCTGGTGGGACTCTTGTTTTCTTCTTGGTAGTTCTTTGATTAGGCCGTTGTTTACGGTTTGATTGAACAGCCTACACAACATCTGAACCAAGGAACTATTTATTTATTTATAAAATTGATAGGCCGCCCATCTTACCTCAAGGTAACTATCAAGAAGAAAACAACCCTCACACCAAGACTGACAGTCAAGCCACAGTATATAAACAGAAAGGATATCCCACTCCTGTTTGAACTGATGATGGTACCTAGTTGGGTAATGAAATGTCTGCAAGAAAACAACCAAGTTCAGAGAACACCAAGGACCCCACAGTTCAGCGCTGAGTTACAAATATTCTCTTCTACTGGTATTCTCTTCTACACAGTATTTAATATTTATTTGCTACGTATATGTAGAGATGTGGGTATGTACATATGTTTTTCATAGTATGTTTAGGTGTGTGTCATGTATGTGTTTCACTTTGAGAGTGGGCAACTAAATTTCATTTTTGATGTGTGCCGTTGTGCCCACAGTAAAAAAAAATGACAATAAAGGTTATCTTATCTATCTTACCTTACCTTACCTTACCTTACCTTACCTTACCTTACCTTACCTTACCTTATCTTATCTTATCTTATCTTATCTTATCTTATCTTACAGTCCATAAAAATACTCCAACTTAAGACCTAGATAATTTAGTGCCCAAGGCAACAGTGCCTAGACATGAGTTTCCAATTCTAATAAGCAGCTGTTAATAATAGGATCACAACTCTGGGCCTAGAACTTATTCCCTTTTTATTGATCACAATATCAAACCTTAAAAATCAAACCACATCACCCTATGTGCATCATGCTGACATGGGGTCAGGAAAACTGCATTTCCATGTTTTCCACACAAAAATCCTGTTTTTTGCTTACTAATCTTTCAACATATCAGCCACTTACTCATAAATGTAATAGTAAAGCAAATTTAGTACTTACATCCTATACCACAAAATCAAAAATATCAATACAAGAAATTTAAAAGGCAGCCATTTGTCTTTAAGACCTCATTTTCTTTGAAATGACCCATCTTGGATTTTAGATTAAAAATAACAAGTATGTAATTCATAAATACCACATGAATTTCATATAAAAAAATTTTAAAACCTCATCTTTGGTATTTCAGTACCTGACTTGTATATTTATGTGACTATTGTTAGAAGTGACTAATTGGGTTTGATTAGCTTCATCATTAATATTCTGTCCATAATTTAACATGCTTCAATAAAATACCCTAAAGCAGTATAATGATTAGATTTCAGGAATATGTGTTTTGCAATTAAGTTGCCCTTGATTTTGATATGCAGATTAAGAAATGGTGGTCTCATCTAAAAAAAAAAAAATACTGCCCTTATTAGCTCAGCAGCGTACTCTGAAGATTAGGTAAGAAATCCAAGATTTTTCTCTTTGTATATGCTAGTTAAAATGTATTTCAATCAAGCATATGTGAGCAAATCAGATTTGATTAGTTAAGTTCACAGTCATTCTATCTAAATGAATAATGTGTCACCTAACATTGCAAAAATTTGATTAATAGTTTATCAGTTAATTAAAAATGTGGTTTAATTTTTCTCCTTTTTTTTCGGGTGTATGTGTGTGTGTGTGCATTTTAGTATAATGCAAGGTAGATAGTGCAGCACTTGCGTTCATCACAAATGCAAAATAACTTTATCTTGAATCTATTGTTCTTTCTCATTCCACAGCCAACTGGCAAAGAAATAAAGATCAGTGAACAATCTGTATAAAAGCAAAGTAGAAAAACTTTGTTTGCTTACACATATGGCTGACAGTGGTTTAAGTTCAAGCAGAAGAGACAACCGTTTTTAATCTATATATGGCGCCCCCAAAAATTGCTGTCTTTCTTTTTATCCTTTTCTATCCTGCCTTTAATGACCTTGAAACGTAATCCTGACCATGTGAGCATCATTGTTCTACAATTAAACCCCACATAGCTGGGGACTATATTTAAATGATCCAAGTGCTGTTGGGTTATGGCAGGGGTTAGGCAATCTTGGCTCTTTTATGACTCATGGACTTCAACTCCCAGAATTCTTGAGCCAACATGGCTGGCTCAGGAATTCTGGGAGTTGAAGTCCACGAGTCATAAAAGAGCCAAGGTTGCCTACCCCTGGGTTATGGGAACGCTTCCAAAGGAAATTACCTGGAAACAGAGATAAGCGTATTCCCTTTCGCCATTGAACTGTTGGAAATACTGTAGTCCTTCCTTAAGATCTCCAACTGGCTTTAAGAGGGTGCTCTCTTTAAATATTAATGTATATTAGCTCAAAGTCAAGTAAGTTGGGTTTGGGCCCTTGAGTGAAGACTTCTCTAGGAATTAAACCCCATCAAATGCTGTCATACTTTATATAAGCTATCAGATCTGTGTAGCATCGTTAGATGGCAACAAGTAGATATGACGATGATAGACTAGAGTAGAATTTTTTATTGGCCAAGTGTGATTGGACACACGAGGAATTTGTCTCCAGTGCATAAGCTCTCAGTGTACATGCAAACATAAGCTCTCAGTGTACATAAAAACAGCAAAGTGATAAATCATAAATCGTAAGATGCAAGCAACAAAATGATAAATCATAAGATACCAATAGGACAAGGTAAGAGAAAAGGTGAGAAGGATAATTAGCAATACAGCCCTACTACATAGGTAAATATACTTAGACATAAGACAATACTGTGGGAATTAGGTGTTTAGCAGAGTGACAGCATGGAGGGAAAAACTGTCTAGTTGTTTTGGCATGCCCTATAGCAGTGTCCCAAGGGGAGGAGTTGAAACAGTTCATGTCCAGGATGTGAGGGGTCTGGAAGGCAGGCTGGTTGTGATTGTTCTTTCTGCAGTCCTAACTATCGGTTGAAGTCTGTACTGCTCTTGATGATGATAATGCTATCCATTCAATCATGGGCGGTAGACCAGTTTCTCCACATTTTCCAATCTTTACCGCTTCCCTCAGTTCTTTTATGCTGTGGCTGGTGTCTAACCATTATGTTCTGTGATGGCCTCATTTCCTTTTACCACTGATCATCCTGAGCATGGCTGCCCTTTCCAGTGAGTTTGAGCGCATGACATAGCTGAAATAAGTAAGGTAGAATTTTGTGATTGTGTGTTCCAGCGATATGTCTGGTTTTATACATTCCAGTACTTGCTTTCTCAACCATAGGTTGGTATGAGAAACACCACAGTATGGAGTAATCTGCATATAATTGCCAGACTGATCTCGCTTTTCAAAACTCAGTTCGTGTTCATCACTAGTGTGTGTCTGAGAGAGACCTCGCTCAATTCAATATTTTATTTCTGGAGTGCATTCACTACTTTGATCAATCTGAGATCTATCAGTTGATCAATCTGTGATCAGCACAGTTACAGAAGATATATATTTGCTGCAGCCAAAACATGGCTTCAGTTCTGCACATATCTGTCAATAGGTCCTGTTGAGCTCAGTGAAGTTGCTACAAATAGATCTAGGATTGTGTGTTAATGTCCCCATAACCTTGTAAGATTTGCTGATAGATAGTTCAATGGGAACATTTCAAAAGCATCTTGTCTGACACCCCTCTTTATCACACTATCATGATAATCATAATGCTTAAGGTGGAATAGTGGACATAAATGGACACATTATTAACATTTTTCTTATATTCTATATGCAAGAAAACGCTCCTATCTTTTTTAAACATAACCCTCTCAGTTCAAGTTTTCTAGCTCTTAGCAAGTCAATATACAGACCCGGTTCACAAGCAGAACTAACTCAGGGCTTGCTTTAACTACATCTTATTACTATGGCACACTTATAAATCATGGTTTACAAGCCACAATTATTTTGTTTACAAACCACAGTATGTCAAACTTAACAAACTACATTATGGTTTGATGTAATCAGAAAACCCAACTATGTGAGTATCTTCAGCCCAGCATTCTTCAGCCTAGTAGCGTTTTCCAGCAAATCTGGATGAAAGCATATCCCACCAGTTTGGTAATGGAAATGTAATCCAGTTTAGCTGGAAAATATTAGGATGGAGAAGACAGTTATATTCACCTTCAAGCCAGACAACCCCCCAAAACAGAACGTTTTGGATTATCATTGTTCATCTTTTTTAGTTCCAAAGCTAAAAGCAGGGATATGATCATCCTTCCAGAAGAGCTGGGAAATTTCAATCTTCCAAAATTATGATGTGAAAATGTCACATTTCTAACTTCAGTGCAATACTGGATTATGTACTAATACGATTCTCATCTTGGATAACACAGTCTGTAATAATTTCGTATAACACAGTTTGCACATAGCTGTTTTTTATTATGGTTTTAGAACAACTTGAACTTGCAATTCCTGCCCCCCCCCCTCTGCTTCCCTTTTAGCAAAGCCATGGATTTATTTTACACATGTTTATCCCATTCTACAATCCAAAAGAGCCTGCAAAATATCTAACAATTCATTAAAAAGCAACTAATTAAATCAAAAGCAATTGAGTCATAACCAACTTAAGAAACAATAGAAAGGAGAGGGGAGGGAGTTCGAACCCCCCCCCCAAAAAAAGTATTACCAAAACCAGATGAAAACAGGGCTACATTCCAATAAGAAGGAATTATTCAGGACGTGGTTTGTGGGAACTATAAAAAAAAATTTTTTTTTGCTAAAAGCCATTCCAAAATGTGTTACTCCTCTTGGGCTAATAAGCAAAAATAGCTCTTATACAATAACAAATTGGCAAATGAAGTCTTCATTTCTCTGTGACTGTGTGTCTTGTCATGCATAGGAAACACACTGAAAAGACCACAGTGTACAGCAGTGATGGCGAACCTTTTAGAGACCGAGTGCCCAAAAACTGGCTCTGCCCCTGCTCCGCCCGCACCCCAGCCTCCGCCCCGCCTGCCTGCAGGGCTACTCACCGCCTCCAGGGCCCGCCACAGATCACCCAGGCAGCCCAGCAGCGCCATGACGGCCACACTCTCTGCCTGCGCCCCGCAGCATCAACTGTGTGTGATGGAGCGTGAGGGCAGAGTCTTGTCTACGCTGTCTGGCTGCTATGTCCTTGGCTGCGCTGCTCCGCGTGGACCCCTCTCGGGGGCGACTCTCCTCCAGGGGGGCTGTTGGTGAGGAGGGGGTCATGGGAAGGTGAGGCTGGGGCAACGGCACGTGTGCCCACAGAGAGGGCTCTGAATGCCGCCTCTGGCACGCGTGCCATAGGTTCGCCACCACTGATGTACAGCTTTCAAACATAGGTTTCATTTAAAGATAGTATGGTAAGGTAAAGGGTAAAGGTTTCTCCTGTCCAGTCATGCCCAACTGTAGGGGTTGTGCTCATCTCCATCCTAGCCAAGGGAGCCAACGTTGTCTGAGGACACTTCCATAGTCATACGGCGAACATATACGCTATATATGGAACGCTGTTACCTTCCCATCAAAGTGGTACTTGCATTATCTACTCGCATTTCAATGCTGTCAAACTGCTAGGCTGGCAGGAGCTGGGACAAGTAGTGGGAGCTCACACTGTCTCAGGGTGCTTGGTTCTCAAACCTGGACTGCCAGCTGACAAGGTCAGCATCTGTAACCGCTATGGCACCTCAAAGGCAGTCTGAGCAAGCCTACTACTTTTCAACAAATGGAGTTAATGCTTCCTTGGTCTACTGCAGGGGTCTTCAAACTTGGCCCTTTTATGACTTGTGGACTTCAACTCCCAGAATTCCTCAGCCAGCGTGCGTTGAAGTCCACAAGTCAAAAAAGGGCCAAGTTTGAAGACCTTTGGTCTACTGCTTCCAAGAAATGCCACTCAAATGCCGTTCATCTTTTATGAAACTCAATTTACTTCTGATTCACTAAGACATCATCTGAGAAATCACCCATGGAATCCAAAGTGCCTCTAGTCTAGATCAATTCAAAATCCTCTGTCATCTTGCCTCCGGGTTATTGTTTTTTCATTGTTTCCATCTCTTTTGATGTTAGGATTTTTAAGATTTGGAGAGATTCTGCTTTTCTAAAGCGATTCTCACCAGCACAACCAAAAGGTTGCTTAGTCCTGTTATAATTTCATCTTATGTCCTCTCTAATCTACTGTTCATGTATCCCACTCTAATGGGGTTTGATTGTTCCTGGTTTATTTTGCTTTGACAACCCAGCAATTGTAGTTTGTAAACTGTGACGTAGGGCCCTATGGTGCAAATTTAGCTGACTGTGGCTTATTCAATAAACTGTGATTAGGCAGAGCTGGCCTTGAATGTTGGGTGAACCAGACCATACTAAATACAGAACTGGGATTCAGAAAGGTCTGGATCTCCAAATGGTTGCTTTGCCAGATTTATAGAGCTTATGAATCCCACAGTTTCAATTTAGACTTCAGAATAGCAAGATTCTTTGGTTATCTCTACTTTCTAAAGAAATAAGATACAGGTAGTCCTCAGCTTGCAACAGTTCATTTAGTGACCGTTCAAAGTTACAACGTTGCTGAAAAAAGTGGCTTATGATCAGTGGTGGGATTCAAATATGTGAACAACCGGTTCTCTGTGTGGATGCCGCTTCCGGAAGTCCATTCTGGGCCTGGGCAACAAAAAATTAGCTACCGGTTCTGCCGAACTGGTGTGAACCGGCTGAATCCCACCACTGCTTATGATCATTTTTCACACTTACGACCGTTGCAGCATCCCTGTGATCACATGATCAAAATTCAGACAGTTGACCAGCGATTCCTATTTACGACGGTTGCGGTGTCCCGGGGTCACGTGTTCCCCTTTTGTGGCCTTTTGACAAGCAACGTCAACGGGAAAGCCAAATTCATTTTAATAACCCTATTACTAAGTTAACAATCACAATGATACACAACAACTGCGGCAAGGCAGGTTGTAAAATGGGGCAAAGCTCACTTAACGAATGTCTCACTTAGCAACATAAACTTTGGGCTCAATTGTGGTCGAAAGTCGAGAACCACCTGTAGTTCTTTTGGTAAATGTTTACCAGTTATGGTAAAATTGCAGCAAAGGCTGTTTTCCCACATACAAAGCAGTGATGGGACTGGAAAGATTTCCAGCTGATTTCCACCTTAACTGAGAAGATCCAGCAGTTTGAAGCTGCCAGTTTCCTAATGTCTTGTGCTAAATGTATATACCTGCGATAGCAACTAATTGCTCATGGATAATGATGTAATAGGTTTCTCATCCAACATTAATAAGTAGCTATATTAATATATCAAAACCTGGTAATGTGGTATGACTAGGATCTATATCAAATGATTATGTCAATGGGCCATTAAGCAAATAGTATATTAAACCCAGACTACAGCGTAAGCCTGGGAATACAAGTGTACATTGAGAACTTAAGCAAGACACTTTAAAAACATGGGGATACCATACAGAATAAGCTACAGAAAAGGAAAGACACATTACTGTTTTATTTGCTTGATATTATTTTGTGTTGCGCTATTCTGCTGCATTAACAGAGGGATAGAATCAAGATCACGTGAAGTATTAATACCACTTTACAATGCCTTGGTAAGGCCACACTTGGAATACTGCATCCAGTTTTGGTCACCACGATGTAAAAAAGATGTTGAGACTCTAGAAAGAGTACAGAGAAGAGCAACAAAGATGATTAGGGGACTGGAGGCTAAAACATATAAGGAACG